>NC_140180.1:30097578-30119316 GCF_963971535.1 Notolepis coatsorum | reverse complement strand
TGTAGCTCCTTGTCCATGTAGCTTCGTGTCCATGTAGCTCCTTGTCCATGTAGCTTCGTGTCCATGTAGCTCCTTGTCCATGTAGCACCTTGTCCATGTAGCTTCGTGTCCATGTAGCTCCTTGTCCATGTAGCTTCGTGTCCATGTAGCTCCTTGTCCATGTAGCTTCGTGTCCATGTAGCTCCTTGTCCATGTAGCTTCGTGTCCATGTAGCTCCTTGTCCATGTAGCACCTTGTCCATGTAGCTTCGTGTCCATGTAGCTCCTTGTCCATGTAGCTTCGTGTCCATGTAGCTCCTTGTCCATGTAGCACCTTGTCCATGTAGCTTCGTGTCCATGTAGCTCCTTGTCCATGTAGCACCTTGTCCATGTAGCTTCGTGTCCATGTAGCTCCTTGTCCATGTAGCTTCGTGTCCATGTAGCTCCTTGTCCATGTAGCTTCGTGTCCATGTAGCTCCTTGTCCATGTAGCTTCGTGTCCATGTAGCTCCTTGTCCATGTAGCACCTTGTCCATGTAGCTTCGTGTCCATGTAGCTCCTTGTCCATGTAGCTTCGTGTCCATGTAGCTCCTTGTCCATGTAGCACCTTGTCTATGTAGCACCTTGTCCATGTAGCTCCTTGTCCATGTAGCTCCTTGTCCATGTAGCTTCGTGTCCATGTAGCTCCTTGTCCATGTAGCTTCGTGTCCATGTAGCTCCTTGTCCATGTAGCACCTTGTCTATGTAGCACCTTGTCCATGTAGCACCTTGTCCATGTAGCTCCTTGTCAGGGGCGTCGTTTTGGCAGTGTTGCGTTCCTCATATCAACACTGGTTGCACGCACGCTAATGACGCCACACGCACACGCGCTGTGATCATATATTGATTGATGGCAATGGTGATAGTTGTACTCTACCTACTTAAATATTCGTACCTTGTGGTTTCGTCGAAGCTCTGACGTGCACAGTAGGCTACTCAGTCTGTGGTTTCGCCAATGCATGCCTAGGTACATGTTTGCTAAATGTTTGGTATAGCGCCCCCCCTAGAGAAGAATTCACCAGCCGCCACTGCTTGTCAGACTCGTTGTGCGCCACCCACCAAGTACCCACCTGGCTACCTGTCTTTGCATAACAATAGCTAGACTTAACGCTCACTGAGTGGGCGTCACTGCAGCCAATGTATCGTCGCAGCCAATGTAAATGGTCAAGCAAATACATTTGGCCTATCAGGGTCTTCAAATATGATGTCTGGGGGCGCGGTTTTCTAGCGCTCGAAGCAAGCTCAGTGTGCCACTATGTCACTCGTCAGTTTATTCTCAGGAGTCGGAGAGATAATCACGAGATACTGTACGTTCAGACAGTGTTGGATCTAACTAAATGGATTTATATGGACACTTTTTATCATGGAAACTTCAATCCCGGACCACAAAACAACAACAAGTGAGTCTATTACAATATGTACTGTTCTGTAGTTACTAAAACTGATTGAATATGGCAAGATTCAAGAGGTTTATTTGTCACATACATACACAAGGCATACAGACAGTGAAATGAGGGTGGGCTGGCCAAAGTATGAGTGGGTTAAAAATTTGAGCAGGGACCCACAGAGAGCAGAGTGTTGCCAAAAGTCCTTCTCCATTTCCCACGGTGGGGAGGGAGATAAAATGTCACAGTGCAGGTGAGGCTCATCGAAAAAGTGATGAAAGAGACCATCTGGTCCAGTAATAAATATAGATTCCTCAAGCACTAACGGCACTATGGTGCTCTCCATGGTGCTGAAACTTTCGGAGGCACATTTAGTATGTTCGAGGCACAATGCGAAGGCGCATAGTGTTACAGCCATTGCTTAGCCTAGCCCAAGGCTCTGGCCTAGCCTACTGTTCCCCATAGGCTATTTTTTTTTTATATAGTTGTTTCCTATTGTTCACTGCTGTTTTAATTTGTATATGTATTTCACTTATTCAGGATAACACTCTAGAGGCCATAACACAGGCCTACTAATGCTCATGTTATTATATGCATCCTGTATATACCTGTAGACACCTGAATATTTCTGACAATGATTCAATGTGTCTAACGCTAATTCTTTGCATTCCCTGTGTCCGCGAGGACGTTGTGTTACCGGCTGACCGCTCTTGATCCTCCCTACCCTAACCTTGACACTTAACTTGCTACCTCTCTTGATGGGTCCCTATCCTAACATTGACACTTCATAGTGGGACAGGATACAGGTGCCGCCAGAGGGAGCTGGTGGTTACATTGGGCAGGGAGACACAGGTGAAGAAGGATGGGCTCAGAGCGCGGTGCCGAGGGAGGGGCTTCCTCTTCATCGTTTTCCACAGAGAGAGGAGGACGCACGGAGCTGGAGCTCCGGAGATTCACCACGCGAGAGATAAACCCTGTTACGAAGCGGGTTATTAAAGAGACATCGTGGATGAATGAGCCTTGTGGATGAATGAGCCTTGTGTGTGAACGAGTACGCGATAGTTTAGCGTTTGGTTAATGCGGAAGAGACATTGAGAATAAACCAGCAGACGAGCGACTGCCGAAGACCAGGTGGTAGACATTGTCCACCTTGCGTTAGCTGTGTATAGGCGTTATGACAGGGGGTTCACCACGACCCACAGCTTAGCTTCAGTTAGGCTAGCACCACAGTTTAGCCCGCGTGTCGGCCCACCCCTTCAGCCCAGCAGCGGACGTCACTACACTGCACGCTCCTCCAGCCCCTCCGAGCCGTTACCCCAGCAGTCACCTGCCCAGCGTCTACCCAGCCCCGCTGCCTGTTATCGCGGGATCTCCCGACGGCCATCTTACCACACGGACGGTTGGTGGTGAGAGCAGGCCCGCCATTTGGATAAGTACAGCGGCGCTCCGAGTGCTGAAACTTTATCGGTCGACATTTTCTCTGTGTGGCGCAGGCTCTCTAAGGGCGAAGATAAACGGTGCTTTGAACTGATGCTGGCAGCAGTGTCTAGGGGCGACCGACCATTTATTATTTTGGGGAAAAGCCGGCTATACATAGGATCTTTTATTTGATAACGTGGGCCCACTGTCAATCTGGTTTGAGTGTAATAATAATGTGTGTTTTCTTATAAAAAATCCCATCGAACTCCTTTACTCCTTTCCCTCTTCCCCCACCTACGGAGAAGCGGAGCAGTAGATAACCCTTAAAGGGAAGAGGTTATTACTGTGTCTAGCCCAGTGTGGGGATAACTTGAGTCTGTAGTACAGAGCGAGAGCACTAGGTGCCCAGTGTGGAAATAGCCTTTGTAGGTGTGTGGTAATTTGTAACGTGAAACAGACTTCAGTAAAGGAGACGTAAATGGGAGCACTGTGTGTGTGTCTTTAATGTGCATTCTGTCTAACCCTTTTCTTTCCGGGTAATGCTCATTATAGTTTAACCCTTTTCCCACCCCCTGCCTATAGTCATTGTGAAAGGTCTCCACTCATCATTGAGGAAGGGTACTGCCCAGGGTGTGGGAGGGCCCAGGAAGTATTGGGGGAAGTGTGGGTGTGTGGGGTGCTACTGCTGATAGCCCTGGAGGGCAAGAAGGACCAGCGTACCATTCCTAGGTCAGTGAATCCTAGGCCCCATCCACTCCTGCTGCTCGACCTCCACTTCAACATTCCTGGCCTACAGTCGGGGACCCAGCTGGACCCAGCTCTGCTGCGTTCTCGCTACCAGGTGGCCGTGTACAACCACTCCCATAAAGCAGGGATAATCCACCCTGCTACATACCTATTTACATTTAACCTGTTAATTAAAGTGATGAAAAAAATGAAATGTATATATGATAAAAAAAAAAGATATTAAAAGTATTATAATTTTAATAATTGTACAATTTTGTCAGATTATCATTGAATGAAAAATGAAATCTTTGTAGTGTTCTGGACAGGTTTAGAATCAAGGAAGCCACTGTAGACAATGTAATAAAGGTATGCACTTCAGTATCACATTACAAGAGAGATCACAGGGTACATGTATCTTAACTCTATAGCCAATAGCCATATATATAGGACTCAGGAACCTATAGGAGTCGGTAGGTAATTTAACAGCATGTTGGATTGCATGGTATTCTTCTATATACAGTAATTATGAGTATAATAAGCAATTAAGACACAACAATATTGTGTTTTTAATACATTAAATGCTTATATTTTGATCAAAATGATGAAAACATTATGTAAACATGATTATTGTATACATATTCATTACTGTCCCGCAATTTCATTAAATGTCCCGCAAAATCGACACATTTGGATCATACGGATTTGGTCACCCTAGCTGGCCATGCCTGCTTTGTAGATAACAAATAGCGCGATATCTCTCTCTCTCTCTCTCTCTCTCTCTCTCTCTCTCCCTCTCTCTCTCTCTCTCTCTCTCTCTCTCTCTCTCTCTCTCTCTCTCTCTCTCTCTCTCTCTCTCTCTCTCTCTCTCTCTCTCTCTCTCTCTCTCTCTCTCTCTCTCTCTCTCTCTCTCTCACACACAACGCAGTACGCACGTTCCGAGACTCGCTCGGCGTTATGACTTATGTCATAAGTGAATTGTATAGAAACAACTCACCAAAATTGACTGAGTTTAAAACTGATTTAAAAAAATAATCCCCCCACCCCCCCGCAACCTTCCTACTATACGTAGCACCGGCCGCCACTGCCACCCTCCCTCCTTGCCATACCTTGTCAAGTTATTTTCTCAGTCCATACAACGCATCTAGTATTCTGCAGCCAGACTCGTCTTCAACATCCCCAAATTCTCCCACATCACTCCCCTCCGAGTCCTGCACTTCCTGGTTTCCTGTGAAGTATTGGATTAAATGTAATATCCTGGCACAGCGCTGTAAGTCTACCAAGAAAACCTCACCTCCCTTACAGTACCTCCAGGCTGTGGTTCTACATCCCAGCCCACATACAGTACCTCCAGACTGCTAAGCACCAGGGCCCTGTTTCTTGTACCTGGTTCAACTAAGTCGATCAAGATGTCATTATCCAGCTTCAGTTAACCCGATGTTTGAAGCCGGGATTTTCCTGTTCCTCGAAGGTGGATTCAGTCTCGTTAACTCAAGCCAGACTTGCGACCCAGGCTAAATGCGCGCGGCCGCTTCAGTTGAAAAGCCAGCACGTATCGATAGCAGAGAATCTGATTCTCTAGCGGCATTGATTGATTAATTGATTTAGAACTTTATTAACATATTGCAGTACGGCTCAATCGCCTCGCCGACAAGTTAAATGCGTTATCTATAGGCTAATTTCAAGTCCCTCATTACCTCAATCAATCAGATTATATTTCTTTAAACTTGCCTGCTGGATTGAATAATCAAATGAGATCTTGCTAGCGAAAATAATTAGTAAAACTGTCATACAGAATAACGATACGGCTCCCTTACCCATTGATTGATGTATGGTCGATCTTTTACTTATCTTCTCTGTGGTCTAACGGGTTGTTCTTCTGACTTTCATGCAGACGACCGGGGTTCGAGACCCAGTCGTCTATTTCTTTTTGCAATATAGGAATAATTCAATTTGGTGCACGTTGAGAGCTATATAAAGAATGACATCCTCAATGCATGTAGATTTATAATATTTTAACTTAAAACTATGCTACCTTTGCGTATAATCATTAATATTATATTCCAAAAATTTATATTGGAAAGACGGGGATTCGAACCCGGGTCGCCGGGTTGCCAGGATTGAGCACTACCGCTGAGCCACTGTGCCAGATGGGATAAATTCATTGTTTATACATTAATGAACGAGAGACCCGTGTTTAGAATATTCTTTGTTTTGAAGGAAGTTTTATCTCTTTATCCTCATTCATTAATGTGACGTCAACGGCTCATTCAATTTCTCAAATCCGTCAAACAGCGCATCTCATCAGACATCTTAATCCCAGTTACAATTAAAATAACCACATAATGTGTACATCGCACGAGCGAGCGCCACGGTATATATAACGTGCATTATTTAGGACAAAGTGAATTTAGTATCAGCATTTTGGGTCTATTTTACATTTCAAAATCCCCCTCTGGAAGAATGGAGCACAAAAACGTAATTCAGAATGGTATAATGCAGATCGTAGACTGTGGGAATAATTTCAGGAAACGGGCTGTCACTTCTTTGCGGGGGCGTGGCGATGGTTCAGGCTAACTTGAACTTAAACTCTGCTTTCGACCAGGCTCAAACTTTTGGATCTGTTGTCATGGTGATTTGGAAAATCCAGGTACGGGGAACCGGAAAGTCCGGCTAACTCAGTTATCCAGTTAAAGTTATCCGGCTAACTCAGTTATCCAGGTACGGGGAACGGGGCCCAGGTCTGCAGTGAAGACCACCTTGGTTGAGACCAAGTCCAAGACTGGATTGTGTCCTGTCGAGTTTGAGTCAAAACCAGCTGTTCCACAGCTGTCTGTGTCTGTATGTGTGTGTGTGTGTGTCTGTTTGTTTGTCTGTCTTTGTGTATTCATATGAATGATTGTGTGTCCGTATATCTTTACATGCTCTACATGGGTGTTTAATCTGTGTGTCCATTGGTCTGCCTGCGTCACCGATTGCGTGAATAGGCTCCATTATACTCACATTGAGCATCCTGTTTAGGACTGTACCACACCTTAACTATAATTAGTATAGGCCTACAAGTCACACCATGACAAATTGAAATCATGACATTATACTCAATGATTAATTACATGTTTGTAATTGTTAACCCTCCAGTCACCCTTGTCGCAATTCTCTGCAAATAGCCTTTTTTTTTTTTATGTGTGTGGATAACGTTGGATAGCGTTGGCTATATATATATATTTTTTTTAAACTTTGACCAGTCAGCTGGTTCTTTTTAGCGTTTATCGCTTTTTCTGGTCAAGCATGTGGCGCCGAGATACGCGGTGAGCTACTGGAGCTCCCCGCGTTGGCTATATTTTATGTATATGCCAGGAAAGTAGCTCAGTCTCACATATTTGACTCACATTCCAATAATCCATGTTTTTTTTTCTTTTCAAAAATCACTATTAAGCGCACTGCATAAATGTCACACCTTCCACCTTAGTCGCAGAAATGAACAGGCTAACCCTAACCGCCTAACCCTAACCCCCTAACCCTAACCCTAACCCTAACCCTAACCCTAACCCTAACCTTAACCCTAACCCTAACCCTAACCCTAACCCTAACCCTAACCCTAATATAAAAATGTGTTAAAATCCTGAAAATGAATAAATATTCAATATGTATGGTGAGGACTGAAGTTAATAATGATATTCATGGAAAAAATTGGAACAATACATGAAAAAGATATGTTTTACTGAGATCGCAGTTTTCGGCAAAGGGCTAAAGGTGTGATTTTTTTAAAGGTTGACTTGAGGGTTAAAGGAACACGGCAACATTGTGAGAAATGCGCTTCAGAGTCAGACAATAAGATGGATACCAATTTCCTCTCTGTGCGTTCAGTAGAAAGCTATCTGGCTGCAAGCTAGCCTATAGCTTAGCACAAATGCATGGAAGCGGATACGGACCAGCTAGCTTAGCTGTTGGCCAAAAACACCTCTCCCGGATCTTTAAGCTAGTGGTCCCGTATCTGGTTCCATTGATTTTTGCCAAGCTAGACTAGTTTGCAGCCGGATAGCTTTCTACACACTGTTGGTGTGTTCCCTTCTCACCCACTGCTGCATGAATACATTTGTAATGTTTTGCCATACAGTACCACTATAGTATTTCCCCACATACAGCCCCTGTACATCGACGGGGGATGCATGGAGAGAGTCTCGGTCATCAAATTCCTGGGCGTCCACCTGGAGGATGACCTGACCTGGAGAACTAACACCAAGGCGATCATGAAGAAGGCACAACAGAGACTCTACTTCCTGAGAATACTCAGGAATTACCACCTTAGACAAGACCTGCTTGTAGCCTTTTACCGCTGCTCCGTGGAAAGCATCCTCACCTACTGCATCAATGTATGGTTCCTCAGCTGCACAGCCGCAGAGAGGAAGGCGCTCCAGAGGGTCGTCAACTCTGCCCAAAAAATCATCGGCTGCCCTCTCCCCTCACTGGAAGAACTATACAACTCCCGCTGTCCACCCTGGCAACAAACACCTCATACGACTGCGCTCGGGCAGGCGTTTCAGCGCCATGCCCACCCGGACTAACAGACTGAAGTTTAGTTTTTATCCCAGGGCCTATGTGCACTAAACTCACACTAAGGGATAGTGCAATTATCTTTTATACCCCCCTGTTTATGTTTATGTTATCTCTATTATGTCTTACTCTTGTTTTTATATTTAATACTGTGTTTAGGACTGTGTTTTTATGATCTAGGACTATGTGACGGCTAGCAGGGTGGATTATCCCTGCTTCGTGGGAACTGTGGGGTGCGGTCAATAGGTAGCGAGACACAGTAGCACCCTGGCCAGCTGCACCTCCGTCTTTGGGGTCCGGAGCGTCAACTGGAGGCTGGTAGTGGGGGTGAATGAGGCCCAGGGTTTACAAACCTGGTCCGGTACTCTGGTCTTCCTCCCTCTCTCTGGAGTAGTCCGCAGTACTCCCCAACACACCCTCACCCTCCACAGTTGCCCCTTTTTCCCTCCCACACCTACTGACCGGATGGTAGAGAAATAACTGGGTTCCCCCCGCAAGCAGTACCCTCCCTTAGTGAGACGACCAGAACCCTTACAATGGAAAAGGTAGAATAGCAAGGGGTTACGATTACATATATTACCCGTAGCAAAGGGTTAGGGTTAGGGTTAGAAATAATGAAAGACACACACAGTGCTCCCGCTCTGGATGACTGTATTGTAACTCAGCCTGGTTACAACAAAGCTACGGCTGGTGATTACTGCACCATGGGTATCCATACAATAATTACTGGCATGAATTATTAGCATAAGTCAATTACAGTATCACACACAGGCACCAAGTGCTCTCAGGTACCCAGACTAAACGCTGCCCACGTCTGGGCGGACCACAGTATTCACCTTCTTTAAGGAATTACACTCTTACTGTCCCCGGTTGAGAATATGGGGAAGGAAGGGGGAAGCATAGGGAAGAGAATAAAGGGATTCACAGAACGGGAATTATTTAGGAAATACACACCTTATCACGCTCAAAGAAAAGGAATAAAATAAAAGAGTGAGCCCACAAAATACCTTGCAAAAGTCCTATGCTAATACCGGTATATATTGTCTGGGGTACCCCTATTGAACTGTGGTTAACAACGTTAACTTCGCCCGCGGGCAGCACCACACTGTATACTGTATATGGAGTCGGGAGCATCAATGCTCGTTTGTACTCATCCGAAATGGCCGCCTCGTCACTCCACTGTTGTCCGGGAGGCAAGATGGCGTCGAACACTCGCGCCGCAGGGGCTAGCAGGCGGAGCTATAGCAGAGAGGCAGTGCTGGCTGAGCTGGTGCTGGGCGAACTCTGCTGGTGGTAAAGAACTCCCCGTGTCCTGCAGGCAGCCTGGAGCAGGGGTGCTGCTGCTCTCCGGTGCAGACAGCTGTTGACGCCCGGGCAGACTGCTTGGATGTCCCGTACGTCTCTGGCACGCAGACTATACCGTCACTGTAACTAGGTATAACACGAGCAATGCTACTGTGATCCTTAGCCGCACGCTACTTATACCGCTCACTGTAACTAGGTATAACTCGACTCTTAGTGCCCGACTCTGCACTTAATGTTCATAATATCATAACACTGGTACTGCTAGGATATCGTCTCCACTAGCCAGTACTTCCTATCACCCGTCTCTGTTCCACGGGGCACTCCGGCATAAACGTCAGCAACGGGGCTGTCTAGAGCTCCCCCGTTAGACGTGACTTCTCGTGGTCAAGTTCACTGCCGAGAAGAGAACGACTTCCGCTGCACTCCTCTCTTTATCATCTCTCAGCTCTCTCCGCCACTCTCTGCCTGCTACTGCCCCCTGCTGGTCCCGCCTGCCAGTCACACGGGGAGACGCACTGTAAAATATGAATCAATACTGTCATTTATGATCCGTATTCACATGCTCTTGGGACGGGGAGTTTGTGTCATTGTTCGTGTGAATCAATGACACTAGTTAGAATGTCTTCGTGTACAAAAAGGGATATAAACACAGTCAGCAGTTCTGAATAATATACCATATTTTCCAGACTGCTACATTTCCCCCCACTTTGAACTTGCTAAGTCCTCTGCAAGTTAACAACAAAACAACAAAAACAAACGCATGCATGAAAACGGTCCTGAGACCAACAGTTTCACACATCGGTTGACAATTACACATTATGCCAACAGTTTTACACACTCCCTCAGGAGTTGGACACACTGTTCCGCGAACACGCTCTTGAGCACGTAGTCCTGGCGATACCGAGCGGGTAGCCGACCTCTGGTGCTCCTCTGGGGCCGAGCGGCCTCCACTCTGGGGGGTTCCACCTCCCCCGCCTCCGATTCCGTGTCGGATTCCTCAGTGTCCGTCGGCGGGTCACGGACCACGGCCTCACCCTCCGGGGCCATCGGTGGACCGCCCGCGGCCTCCTCTTCGACTCCGTCTCCGCCGCCTTCCCCCTCCTCTCCTGAAGGGGTCGACTCCACCTCTGACTCGGCGCTTACGGCCTCCTCAGGGGCGTCCCGCAGGGGACCGGGGTGGTTACACGCCCTAGGATGCGGTTCCCGCCGGTGCCCGAAAGCACCTCCGATGTCTGATTCGGACGAGCTCCGCGGTGCCACCGGGATCTGTCGAGGGGCCCTCCCCCGCACTTCCGGGTCAGAAGCCGGGAAGGGACAGGTCTTGAGCTGGTCTCGATGCACGGTCCTTTCTGGACCCCCTGCTTCGGGCCTGACCGTGAACACGGGCGTCCCTTCGTGGCTCTGCTTAACCACCACATATGACGTAGGCTCCCACTTGTCTTGTATCTTATTACGGCCCCGGATTCGGTGGTCGCGTATCAGGACCCGGTCTCCGGCCCGCAGGAGTGCACCTCTGCTCTTCCTGTCGTAAATTCTCTTGCGTCGATGGGAAGCCTGCTTCGCCGTGGCCTCAGCGGCCTCCGCGGCGGCCTTTAGTCGCTCGTGGTGACTCTGCACCCACTCATCTAGGTCCGCCGCCCCCTCCTCAATGACGTCTCTGCCCCCTAGGACATCTCGGGGCATCCTAGCGTCCCTCCCGAAGAGCAGGTAGAAGGGAGAGTATCCAGTGGAGGAGTGCTCGTGGCAATTGTATGTAAGTACCAACTCGGGTAGGTGCTCCTTCCAGTCCCGCTTCTTCTCTGCGGGCAGACTACGCAGCATGTCGTGCATTGTCCGATTGAATCTCTCGCACTGCCCATTCCCCTGGGGATGGTAGGGCGTGGTGCGGCTCTTTGAAATCCCATACAGTCGGCAGAGCTCCTTGATGACGCTCGACTCGAAATTTCGCCCTTGATCAGCATGGAGTCGGGCAGGGCAACCGTAGTACACGAACCAATACTTGATGATGGCAGCGGCGGTGGTCTTCGCAGTCTGGTCTTTGGTCGGTACGGCAATAGTGAATCTGGTGAACATATCGGTCAGCACCAGTACGTTCTCATAGCCACCCACCGACCTCTCCAACACGGTGAAGTCCATGGCCAGGACCTCCATGGGTGCCGTCACGTTAGTGCAGGTCATCTGTGCCTGGGCTTTAGGGAACACGTCGCGGGCTAATGCACATCGCTTGCATTGCTTCACCCATTGCTTCACCTCTTCTGCCATTCCGATCCAGTAGTAACCTCGCCTCATCAGGACCACCGTCCCTTGTCCCCCGTAGTGTCCTGCGTCTTCGTGCTGGGTCTCGTAGATCCTCCTTCGCAGGGCTGTGGGCACCACCAGCTGGAGAACCTCCTCTCCATCCCGGGGATCGCTTACGCGCCGAAACAGCACTTGCTGATGCAGACGGAATCGTTCCCACTGCCCGTATAACTTGCGGAGTTTCGGGTCTCCTTCCTTCAGCTGTACTTTAGTGGGGGGGACCCCCCGTGCCACCGCCCGCCACACCGGACCCAACTCGGGATCGTCCGCCTGGAGCTGTCGCATTTCCGCCCAGTCATATCCGCTGTTCCCCTTCTGTGCCGCTATCCGTCGTGCGCCGACACTCGAGACCTCCCGCGTCTCTGTCGGTCTCCCAGGGCACAGCAGGGCCCGCACTTCCTCCGCTGGGACCATGACGTAGCCCTCGCGGGCGACTGGGGCGGGGACGGACAATGGAACGGCCCGTTCTTGGAGACCCTGACGGGTGTGAGTGCCAGCCGCGGCTATCATTAGGAAGTCTTTCTCAGTGTCTTCCACTTCAGGTTCTGATCGCATCGGCATGCGAGACAGAGCGTCTGCGTTCTGGTTGAGTCGACCAGGTTTGTAGTGCACCACGAAGTCATACTCCGCGAGCTGAGCGTTCCACCGCTGCTCCACTGCTCCCAGGTTGGCCGTGCCGAGGTGTCTCAACGGGTTGTGGTCGGTGATCACGGTGAACTGGGCGTACATCAGGAGGTCTCTGAACTTCTCGGTGACCGCCCACTTCAGGGCGAGGAGTTCCAGCTTGAACGCACTATAATTTTGGTCATTCCTTTCGGACCCACGCAGGCCTCGGCTCGCAAAGGCGATGACTCGCTCCACGCCCTCCTGTTCCTGACTGAGTACCGCTCCCAGTCCCAAGTAACTCCCGTCGGTGGTCACTATGAAGGGGAGCTGGAGGTCGGGGTAGGCCAGCACCGGGGGTGTCAAGAGGCACTGCCGCAGATGATCGAAGGCCGTCTGACACTGCGGCGTCCACTTGAAGGCCTCGGGCCGGCCCTTGGCGAACCCCTTTTTTTCTTTCCCCATCAGGGCGTGCAGTGGCTGGGCCACCTGGGCGAAGTGGGGCACGAACCGCCGATAATAGGACAGGAACCCGATCACCTGCCTCACTTCCTTCGCTGAGCGTGGCGCCGGCCAGTCCTCCAACGCCTTCACTTTGTCGGTGTCGACCTGTATGCCGGCCGCGGAGACGACGTGTCCCAGGAACTTGACTTCGGTCTTCAGAAGGAAGCACTTCCGGGGCTTGAGTTTGAGTCCATGCTCCCGAAGCCGTCCAAACACCAGGTCCAGCTTCTGACAGTGGCTCTCGAAGTCGCTGGCGAACACCAAGACGTCGTCTAGGTAGACGAGTAGGACGTCGAAGGCCAGGTCCCCCAGCACGGCGGTCATCAACCGCTGGAACGTCGCTGGTGCGTTACACAGTCCGAAGGGCATACGAGTCCACTGGTAGAGGCCGAAGGGCGTCGTGACAGCCGTCTTCTCTTGGTCTTCCTCTTTCACCGCCACCTGGAAGTAGCCGGCGGTGAGATCGAGCGAGGAGAAGATCTTGGCCTGCCCCAAGGCGTCTAGGGACTCCTCGATACGAGGTAGGGGGTAGGCATCCCGGTGTGTCACGTTATTTAGGCGGCGGTAATCGCAGCAGAACCGCACGGAGCCGTCTTTCTTTATGACGATCACGGCTGGTGACGCCCACGGACTGCAGCTCTCTACCAGGACACCCAGGTCCACCAGATCTTGCACGTGTCTCTTTACTTCTTGGAACACGTGGGGCGGTATTCGGCGGTGCCGTTGCTTGACCGGGTGTGCGTCACCAGTGGGAACGTAGTGTGTGACCGTGGTTGTGTAACCATAGTCCCCGTCGTCAACGGAGAACACCGCCTTGTGTTTCTCCAATACTTGATTCAGCCGACTCACTTGGGCCGGTGTGAGATCCTGCAGGTTCGCCTGTACGTCCACGGCGAGCCCGCGGGTCTTCCCGTCCGGCTCCGCCTCTGGCGGGCGGTCCCGAGTCTGAATCGCCGTCACTCGGACGCCTCCTTCCACTTCCTCCACGGTCACTCTCTCCTTAGGCCGTACCTGACGGGGGCAGTGGATCTCTGCCAACCTGGCCCGGGGTCGGAGCACCATCTCGACGTTGGTCGGGTTCAACACCCGCACAGGCACTCTCCCCTGTCGGGCGTATGCCACCACGTTCGCCACCAATAGTCCGGGAGGCAGGTTGGCCCTCGGCGTGTGCTCTATCATCACGGGACGCCGCATCCCCGCTGTCGTCTCACAACGGCCTGGGACGACCACTTCGCTGTGCGGGGGAATGACCACTGGTTCCCTGCCGGCCACTTTGACGTACCCCATCCTTCCCGGGGCGATACACTCTCGGGCTTCCTGGGCCATGGCGGCGACCACACGGCGGATGGCGACGCTCCCCGCGTCGACACGTCTTCGGCTCGCCGGCCGCATCCCCTTGATCCCCTTGAACAGGCCATCTACCCCGCCGAGCACGTTCATGCCCAGAAGTCCCGGGATAGCGTCTCCTGTGGCCACTCGGCCTGGATCGTCTTTTAGTATGAATATGCATTTCCCCGGAAATGTCATATCCAGGCACTTCACTTCGGCGTAGAGACACCCCACCACTGGGATCTCCAACCCGTTGGCGGCGAAGAGAGTGATCCAGTTGGAGGGGGTCAACCGCGACCGCGGGAAGTGTCTGCGGAAGTGGCTTTCGGTCATGGTGGTGACTTCGGCGCCGGTGTCGAAGAGGCAGCAGGTCTCGACCCCGTCAATCTGGACGTCTAAGGTGAGACATTCCCCCATGTCTTGCGTCTTAGTGCCCCCTGCGGCCGAGTCGGCGACTCCGGTTACGACGCCGTTGACTGCCCTTCGGGATCCGGGTCGGTCCCCTGACGAGCCCGGAACTTCGGGGGTGGGGGCAGGGGCTGGGTGGGGCTCGCTGGCGTGGCGGGGGCACTCCCTGCTGATGTGGCCCGGCTGATTGCAGGCATAGCAAATCAACCTGCCCTCTTCGTCCCGGCGGGGCAGTTCCCGCTTAGCGGCGGGCGCGTCGTCTCTGCGTCGCCGTCCGGGGCCGCCTCTCTGGGTCGCGTCCCGCGTCTGTTGGACGGCCTGGAAGAGTTGCTCCTGACGTGCGTCCAGCCGCTCTTGCCCTGCGAAGAGCCGCTTAAAAGCTCCCTGTATTGCGTCTCCGCTCATCGGGGCCTCTCGTCCTTCTGCGGCTGCGGCGTGGACCAGGGCCTGGGCGCCACCCCTATTGGGGGGCAGGACCATCTCCTCCTCCGACCAGTCTATCGCCGCCATCATCAATTCGAGAAACGTCTGCTCTCCGTTCTCTTTTATGGACTTCTTCATCTCCCGTCGCAGCATCCCATCCTTCAGGCCTACCACAAACTGCTCCTGCAGCCGGGCGGCAGGATCCGCGACTCGTTGGGGTTCCCGGCCCTGTATGCGACGCATCTGTTCCTGTAGATCATACGCAAACTCCCTCACGGTCTCGCCATCTCTTTGTCGGCGGTCGAGGAACTCTCTCAGGCGTTCACTGACCGAGGTCTTGTCTCCGTACGTCTCCTGCAGCACCCGGAACACGGCGTCCGGCTCCGGGGCGGTCCCTTCTAGCACGAAGCGCACTGTCCGTTTAGCCGCGCCCTTTAGATGCTGCTGTACGAACTCCGCCTGTTCGTCACCGGGCACTCTGCTGCTCCGAAAATGCACCTTCATGTCTCGGATCCAGTCGTCCACCAGCGGCTCTCCTCTCTCTTTCCCCCCTCCAAATTCGCTGCACTTCCGCTCTCGTTGGACGTACACCACTGGGAGGGGCGCTGGAGGAAGCTGTTGGATCATGGCTTGGGCCAAGGCACGCGACTCTCTGTGCCTGGCCTGCTCCAGTTGTTCGTGTTGGTGGTCTAGGGCTTCCGCCTGGTCTTGGAGTTGACCCTTTAGGAACTCCACTTCGGCGGTCAAGGTCTGCACCGTCTCGGCTCCCCCCTCTTCCTCTTTGAGCGGGGGCGGCGAGTCACCTCCTTGCGTCACCCGGGACGGCCCGGCTTTGGCATCGGGCTTCGGGTTGTCGTTGTCCGACATCTCAGGTCTCTGGGTCGTCACTTACAAGGGAGTGGAGTAGGATGTTGATCCTGTTCGTGACGCCAAATGTAGCAGGGTGGATTATCCCTGCTTCGTGGGAACTGTGGGGTGCGGTCAATAGGTAGCGAGACACAGTAGCACCCTGGCCAGCTGCACCTCCGTCTTTGGGGTCCGGAGCGTCAACTGGAGGCTGGTAGTGGGGGTGAATGAGGCCCAGGGTTTACAAACCTGGTCCGGTACTCTGGTCTTCCTCCCTCTCTCTGGAGTAGTCCGCAGTACTCCCCAACACACCCTCACCCTCCACAGTTGCCCCTTTTTCCCTCCCACACCTACTGACCGGATGGTAGAGAAATAACTGGGTTCCCCCCGCAAGCAGTACCCTCCCTTAGTGAGACGACCAGAACCCTTACAATGGAAAAGGTAGAATAGCAAGGGGTTACGA
The DNA here is from genome assembly GCF_963971535.1 of Notolepis coatsorum. NCBI lineage: Eukaryota > Metazoa > Chordata > Actinopteri > Aulopiformes > Paralepididae > Notolepis > Notolepis coatsorum. The sequence goes on along the minus strand of NC_140180.1, from coordinate 30,103,040 downwards.
TTACATATATTACCCGTAGCAAAGGGTTAGGGTTAGGGTTAGAAATAATGAAAGACACACACAGTGCTCCCGCTCTGGATGACTGTATTGTAACTCAGCCTGGTTACAACAAAGCTACGGCTGGTGATTACTGCACCATGGGTATCCATACAATAATTACTGGCATGAATTATTAGCATAAGTCAATTACAGTATCACACACAGGCACCAAGTGCTCTCAGGTACCCAGACTAAACGCTGCCCACGTCTGGGCGGACCACAGTATTCACCTTCTTTAAGGAATTACACTCTTACTGTCCCCGGTTGAGAATATGGGGAAGGAAGGGGGAAGCATAGGGAAGAGAATAAAGGGATTCACAGAACGGGAATTATTTAGGAAATACACACCTTATCACGCTCAAAGAAAAGGAATAAAATAAAAGAGTGAGCCCACAAAATACCTTGCAAAAGTCCTATGCTAATACCGGTATATATTGTCTGGGGTACCCCTATTGAACTGTGGTTAACAACGTTAACTTCGCCCGCGGGCAGCACCACACTGTATACTGTATATGGAGTCGGGAGCATCAATGCTCGTTTGTACTCATCCGAAATGGCCGCCTCGTCACTCCACTGTTGTCCGGGAGGCAAGATGGCGTCGAACACTCGCGCCGCAGGGGCTAGCAGGCGGAGCTATAGCAGAGAGGCAGTGCTGGCTGAGCTGGTGCTGGGCGAACTCTGCTGGTGGTAAAGAACTCCCCGTGTCCTGCAGGCAGCCTGGAGCAGGGGTGCTGCTGCTCTCCGGTGCAGACAGCTGTTGACGCCCGGGCAGACTGCTTGGATGTCCCGTACGTCTCTGGCACGCAGACTATACCGTCACTGTAACTAGGTATAACACGAGCAATGCTACTGTGATCCTTAGCCGCACGCTACTTATACCGCTCACTGTAACTAGGTATAACTCGACTCTTAGTGCCCGACTCTGCACTTAATGTTCATAATATCATAACACTGGTACTGCTAGGATATCGTCTCCACTAGCCAGTACTTCCTATCACCCGTCTCTGTTCCACGGGGCACTCCGGCATAAACGTCAGCAACGGGGCTGTCTAGAGCTCCCCCGTTAGACGTGACTTCTCGTGGTCAAGTTCACTGCCGAGAAGAGAACGACTTCCGCTGCACTCCTCTCTTTATCATCTCTCAGCTCTCTCCGCCACTCTCTGCCTGCTACTGCCCCCTGCTGGTCCCGCCTGCCAGTCACACGGGGAGACGCACTGTAAAATATGAATCAATACTGTCATTTATGATCCGTATTCACATGCTCTTGGGACGGGGAGTTTGTGTCATTGTTCGTGTGAATCAATGACACTAGTTAGAATGTCTTCGTGTACAAAAAGGGATATAAACACAGTCAGCAGTTCTGAATAATATACCATATTTTCCAGACTGCTACATAGGGCTGCATTTAAAATTTTGTTGTAACATTGTAACAATGACAATAAAGATCATTATATTCTATTCAATGCTTATACATTCTGTCACAGATATACAGTGACTATAATATCCTGATTCCTGGCTTACACTGAATTTAGAGAGATATTTGCTTCCTAAACAATGTCATACTCTATACTGAAACAGCCTACTGATCTGAGGTCAGTTTGGAGAGTGTTTCTGTGGCATGGTTGTGTGAGAGTGTGAGGCAATGTATAACCAACTGTGATGTCATCTGCCTTAAGGCCTCTTCAAGCCCCTCTCTCAGCAGGCCTGCAGGCCAGAGGATCATTAGCACGCCTTTGCTTTGTGGGTGGGAATCATTTTGATGTGACATGCAAGGGGGAAGAAGTTGAGAGGAATAGACAATGGTGAAAGGGCAATATGGGGGGGGGGGGGGGGGGGCTGAGGGCAGGGGGCTATGAGCAGTCTGTTCACCCCCCCCCCACCTCCTTTCATAGTAAACACTTACACACAGACACAAGGACAGACGCACACACACACACAAAACCCTTTGAGAAATCGTTCCTTAACATCCCAACATAAACAGCCTAGTGTCGGGCTACATGGCTGCATTATAAAGCACTCTACTTGGGTGCAATGTTGATTCATATGAGCTGCCATAGTTGTACCCTTCCTGCTGACTTGTTGTACAGAACTTGTAAGTTGCTTTGGATAAAAGCATTAGATAAATGACTATATAAATGTGTGTGTGTAAGTATGTGTGTGTGTGTGTGTGTGTATGCCCGTGTGTAAATGGTACATTTATCAGGGTTCGCACAAGGTCATTGAAGTGCTTAAAATGCTTGATTTTTGACAAAAAAAAGTCAAGGCGTGGAATTCCTTGAAAACAGCCATTTCTTAAAAAGCTTAAAAAGTTATTGAAATTCAAATCAACCATTCGCATTGAACGTTTTGTTCATCCATGATAAAATTATTATTATAAATTGTTCTGAATCAAGAAATCAAATTTTTTTGTTCTGTTTTAATCAAATCTGACGAGTCACACTCCAACTGCTTTTCCCTCATTTGTTCTTTGCCCTGTGATGCTCTACTGTAGCTTGGTCTAGTCTAGACTCTAGCCTCTTAACTGGCACTGGTGTAACGCTCCCCCCGGTCCTGCTGGACCAGACGGCAACCCTCCCCCCGGTTCGGCTGGGACAGGATTTGGACCTTCACAATTTCCCTTCATACCCCCTTTCAATAACAATACACCACTGCACAATACAACACTGCCACCTGGTGGACTGATCCAGATGTGGCAGCTCTGGCATCAGGTCACTCAGTTGTGTCATATCATTTACTTCAATTTGTGTTTTGTATATTTGTTGTCTTTGCTGTCTGTATTGTTTCCACTGTGTTAGTCTGGCGTTCCTACTGTCTGTGTTTTGTAAATGTGTTCTAGTCTTGTGTGTGTCTCTGTATTGTACATTTGTTCTAGTTTATTTCCCAGTGTCTTCAGTCTTATGTTAGTTCTGTTGACCACACCTGTGTCCTGTTAACAATCACCCTATTTCTCTAATTAGTGTGTGTATTTAGGTGTTGTGGGCCCAGCATACATTTGCTGGGTCATTATTTCATGTTACCCGTTTGTACGTGTTGTCAGTCGTGTATCCTGTGTTTCCTGTCTTTTGAGTAAAATGTATCTATGTTCCAGTTTTATGTACTGTAGAGCTTCAATACACTCTGTACCGATCACAAATACCACCAAGCTGGTTGTGTGGCAATAAATGAATCTTGTATCTTGTATTTGGAGACTCCAAGTGGCCATTTTGGAATAACGCATAGACATTTTTAAAACTCAATTTCTGTGGTATTGTTATCAACTTTGGACCTGTACTAGATAAGGCTTTTTAGGCTATGGACCCATTGTGTTTCCAGGTCATATATCAGCTGAAACCTGTAAGAGGCCGGGGCCATTCACTCACATTCACACCCTGACGGCGGAGGCAACCATGCAAGGTGCCGACCTGCTCATTGGGAGCAATTAGGGGTTAAGTGTCTTGCTCAAGGACACTTCGACACGCTGTCCGGGAGGAGCGGGAATCAAACCGGGAACCTGCCGATTACCAGACGACCGCTCCACCTCCACTGTGTGTGTATGTGTGTTTCTCCAGGATTTAGATATGAGAGAAGCGTCTGCACTATATATGTTCATTCATTCATTCAATATTTATTATTTATGACGTTGAGAGGGGCAATACAAAAACAATATAAAAACAGAAAAGTCAATAAATTAAACAATTTTAAGTAATTAAAACAACTACAGACTGAGGTGAAATTATTGGCTATTAAAGCTTTAAAGGAACATGCCAACTTTTTGGGAAATTTGCTTATTTGCCATCTACCCTGGAGTTAGACAAGCAGATACATACCCTTTTCTTCTTTGTGCATGCATTAGGCTTAGCGAACAGCCGCTCCATTCGCCTAGTTTAGCATAATTCACTGGAAGTAGGTGTGACAGTGTAGCCTAGTTCCCAACAGTCACAAAATACACTCCAAATACAACTCCAAAACTTTTCTGTAAACATGTTGTGACCTGTGTATTTACCATGTGGAGAATTATTATAATTATTTTTTGACATTTTCGTTTTCTAAGCAGATATATACTCATGTATGTTTAATTTTTTTTAAAACAGGGCTTTTGAAGGGCGCTCTAGTAGCACACCATGTATCGTGTTGCGTTGCGAAGCGGCCATCCCGGGTTCGCTTCCCACTCCCGGTGACTTCCATTTGTCGCATGTCTTCCCCGCCTCTTGTCCCGTTCATCCTCTCCTCATCTGTCAGTCATGTCTGACCATGAAAAGCGATAAACGCAAAAAAATTATAAAAAAAATAAAATAAATAAAAAACAGGGCTTTTGAGGTGATGAAATCACTGTGCCCAGGCAGCAGTGGTTCGGCAAAGAATAGTTCAGAGTATACTATCTGCTTAGAAAATGAAAATGTGGGCGGCTGGGTAGCACAGTGGAGAATGCACTCGCCTACCACCGCAGAGACTCTGGGATCGAATCCAGCTGTCAGTCGTCCCTAGCCGGCGGGGTATGTGTCCTGGTCGTTGTAAACTGCGGTTCCTACTGGTCGGTCGGGGCGCCTGTTCAGCAGGGAGGGGATCGGGGGGAAATAGCGTGAACCTCTGCACGCGTTACATTCCCCCAGTGAGAGTCCTCGCTGTCAGGTGAAAAGAAGCGGCTGGCAAACTCCACATGTATTGGAGGAGGCATGTGGTAGTTCTACACCCTCCCTAGGCCGACAGTGGGGCAATGCTCGCAACGACCAGGAGGGGAATTGGCATAACGACTAAATTGGGATGGGAGCAAAAATACAGAAAAAGTGAGAACAAAAAAAGAATTATAAAAGATAAAACGAAAATGTAAAAAAAAACAAGAAGGAATTCTCCACTTGGTAAATACACAGGTCACAACATGTTTACAGGAACGTTTTGGAGTTGTATTTGGAGTGTATTGGGGGTGTTGGGAACTAGGCTACACTGGCACACCTACTTCCAGTGAATGACGCTAAGCTAGGCTAACGGTGCCGCTGTTCGCTAAGCCTAATGCATGCACAGAGAAGAAAATGGTATGTATCTGCTTGTCTAACTCCAAAACAGACAGAAAGATTGGTTCAAAGACCCTCCTTCTGCGAAGCATAGGAAAACATGTGTTGTTTCTGTACACAAAGCCAACCTTCTGTCGCAATTTACTTGCAAGGTTATCTACATGGCATTTAAATGTAATTTTCTCATCAAGCCAGATGCCAAGATATTTATATTCTTTAACTCTCTCAATAACAGACCCATTTATATGCAAATCATCACAAACATTACCTTTGGCTCTAGAGAACAATGCACTTTGTTTTGTTTGTATTGAGTACCATTGTTTGCATTGCACTATGTACACGTTTGTGTGAGTGTTCGTGGCCATGTGTTATGTTTTTGAGCGTCTGTGTGTTTACCTGGATGTGAAGACAACAACAAAATAATGTACAACAACA
>NC_140180.1:30087578-30092578 GCF_963971535.1 Notolepis coatsorum | reverse complement strand
TGAAAAGAAAGAAGAGGAGAAAAAGACGTGACACACTGCATGGGTGTGTCATATTTGGGACTGAAATTAATAGATTTGATCCAACATTAGCTCAGGGCGCATTGAAGAGGAGGAGGCTAACGCCTTAGTTGCATCTGCGTGCGATCATTGACGCTGCTGCTGAGTTATGTACATTTCACTGTAGCGGTGGAGTGTTGCTCAATTGACCTATCTTAAACCCCTCCTTGGACGGAAGCAACAGTTGTAATTGGAGGATCAAGAAAAGAGGGCGGGGTTCGAGATAGGTCAGTTGAAGTGTTGCTCAATCGATTGTAGTCTTTTTTTGTTCTCAAAATCCATAAAACTGCTTCTCCCCCCAAGCTGGTACAAATTGGAGCCTATTTTCCAAGAAGCAAACTATAGGTCGACACACATATGTAATTTTCCTTGTAAACTATTTTTGGAGAGCTTTTTTATTCATTTACATTCAATTCACTGTCAAAGTCAAATTAATTGCTCAAAGTACAGTAAACTCAATGACTCACATATGACTTGAAGTTTCCTTATTCTATTAACCTAAATCCTGGTTTACTACATAATGAAAGTGGGTAGGCTATAGCTCTACCACATAATGAAACCTGACCTAAACCTAATATATCCATACCGTTTTCCACCATAAACTCAATATTGGAATACACACAGATGTTTGCAATCATAATACAACTGTAATGTAAATGTTTGCTACAGAATGAAAATATAATCGTATGATATAAACGTATGATATATGATGTAGTATAACACTCAACACTTTGATGAACATTGTTACTCAGCTGATAGAGTTGTACCCTTCCTGCTGTCTTGTTGTACAAAACTTGTAAGTCGCTTTGGATAAAATGTAAAATGTAATGTAATGTATGAAGGCCACACACAATAAAATTGTATTATTATTATGGTACAGTGGAATACATGTGTATGTTTGTTTTGTATTGTATCACCTTTTGGTTTAGCAGAATCAAAAAGCTATTCAACAAAACAAGGCTATGAATCATCTTAACACTTTAACTGCCGGAACTCGTCATTCCCCGCCATGCTCAAGTTGCCGCGGACGCCGTAACTCGTCTTTGATATCAATATTTCAAAAATCTGTGATCGGAATCATATTTCCCCTCTGCAGCCTTGACACACAGTTCTGATCTCCTCTCAATCCTCTAGCGGTTCAAGAGCGCCATCTGGTGGCCGATCGGCAGATCGAAACCGGATGTCAACCTTTAACCCGGCAGGACTCACTCCATATGTGGTCCGGGCACTCGCTAATGTTAGAGAGACTCAGTCTTCACACAGTGAACATCGATTGGTGGAAATAACTCGAAAAAACAACATGATTTGGACATATATACTATTATACAACCTGGAAATAGATCGGGTATTTCGACATCCCATAATGGAAAACTGTCTACTCCACGCTGATCGCCCAACGGCCCGAGGAGACTGGGGTGAGTTTTAGCGTGTAGTATTACCGTGTTCGATATAAACTGCTATGATGAACATATGACCCACATTAGATGAATGGTATAACATTGCCCACGGAATTATAAACGCCCCCTCGCCCATCCGGTCAACATCAGATGACGTGTAGTAACTTCCAGAACCACATCCAGTTGAAATTTATTATCTGGCACAGATCGCTATCAAACTGTATTTCATCATCAATATAATGCATTTGGGGCTATACATCACGTTCTGGAGAAAGCTGCAGAAAGAGATGAAAACATACTTATACTTTAGACCATATTTTAGTATGAATATGTGAATGAAAAAGTTTAACGTTCATACACCCTGAACAATACATATAGGACATTGAATGGGCCCTAATAATGGCAATCTAGCAATAGAATTTAAAAAGTTATAGCCCTGCAAAGAAGGGGAACTTCTCCATAGACAAATAGAGCTGGCAAGGGATGGTATATCATGAATTTAACCTCGGCAGTTAAAGTGTTAATAATTGAGTAGGGTTTTAAAAATGGAAGTGGAATTCCCTTCTAATTTTTTGTTTCATACTATCCCGATTGATGTAAGATGTAATGAGACTGATCTATGTCTTTATATGGTGTACTGAGACTGAGTGTGAAGTCAATCGTATGAGCGGTTTGCGAAGGACAGACAGGAGCATTATGGCTATTTAAACGTATGATGCTGCTACAGCGCCACCTGCTGGCCAAATAGCACCACATGTGTCACTTTCAACCACATGACCTCTGTACTTTCAACCACATGACTCTGTACTTTCAGACACATGCCTCTGTACTTTCAGCCACATGACTCTGTACTTTCAGCCACAATGCACATGACTGTACTTTCAGCCACATGACTGTACTTTCAGCCACTGTACTTTCAGCCACATGACTGTACTTTCAGCCACATGACTCTGTACTTTCAGCCACATGACTGTACTTTCAGCCACATGACTCTGTACTTTCAGCCACATGACTCTGTACTTTCAGCCACATGACTCTGTACCTTCAGCCACATGACTCTGTACTTTCAGCCACATGACTCTGTACCTTCAGCCACATGACTCTATACTTTCAGCCACATGACTCTGTACTTTCAGCCACATGACTCTGTACTTTCAGCCACATGACTCTGTACCTTCAGCCACATGACTCTGTACTTTCAGCCACATGACTCTGTACCTTCAGCCACATGACTCTATACTTTCAGCCACATGACTCTGTACCTTCAGCCACATGACTCTATACTTTCAGCCACACGACTCTGTACTTTCCCTTTTCTGAAATCAAGGTTAATTTGTTCCCCAACTCCAGAACATATCCTTTGTTTCAAGTGAGTGCAGGGTTGAAACAAGGGAGAAATAATATTCACTCAAATACTAACTTCCATCCCACTATAAAATAAAACGTTTAACCCTGAAACCTTTATTCATTTGAATAAACGAAAGTGTATTTTTTTCGAAATCCTTTTCCTGCAAATCCTTTCAGAAAATCATCTGAAATTGAACTTTGCATCATTCACTTTCACTTTCCCGATCACAACAACATTGTGTATTGAAAATGGGGGACCCTGATGTAAACAAGACGAAAGTCTTTCTCTGGCCTGCATCCCCTTAACAATTGTATGTATTGAGTTGTACTGTACTGTACCCATTCTGCAATCTGTTAATAAAGTTTTCAATCAATCAATCAATTTCAATCAGTCGTAGGCTCTATTTGTATGACCACATCGCAGTGCTAATCGCAGAGTGGTAATCATGGGAACGTGAGGAATGGTACTAACACAGTAATGCATGCTTATCATCGCCTCGCATCTCATTTTGATGACAAAATACAGTGGGCTACATCAGCAGTACACTGGAACCAATCGTGATTTGATTATGACTCTTCCCATTCTCTCCCCACCTTATGTTGTCAGATATTCACATGACCCTCCCCTTAAACCTCTCTCTCTCTCTATCTCTCTCTCTCTCTCTCTCTCTCTCTCTCTCTCTCTCTCTCTCTCTCTCTCTCTCACGCACACGCACACACACGCACGCACGCATGCACTCACGCAGGCACACACGCATGCACGCACGCACGCACGCACGCACGCACACACTCATTAGTTTGCCCAATGCATAGATTTCCACAGCTACTCCTTTTGATCTGGATCCTTGATTTGTGGGAGAGATACAGCGTTCTCAGTAGCCCGGGGGCTGGATACGAGTTCCATTATTTATCATCGACTGTCACAAGGCTGACACAAGGGAAGAGGAGGGAAAAGGAGGCTCCTCCATCATTCTTTGATCACTTCACTGACAGCGGAGTCCAGGGTAGCTAGCGTGTCGTTCACACAGTCGTCACAATCACATGCCTTGTGGCTTGGAATTTATGATTATTCTAAAGATTTACATATTCTCTTCGCTTATGGAAAAAAGTAGCATGGTAGTTTGATGGTAATTCTTTCAGTTTTTCCATGGTACTGGACGTTTTATGAATACATTACTGTGGTATTGCAATGGTAGAAGTCGTGCATCGCCGTGACACGATTTCTGTTCTTAAAGGTGCTGTAAGTGGTATCTTTTTGTTAAAATAAGTGTTAAATAGTTTTTTGCTTAAAACTAGTTTTTATTTAACTTTTGCAGAGTCGAGTTCTCTCTCCTGATTTGATAGGGGAACGGGATACCAGAACATTTATTTTGTGTTTACTGCAGAGCGAAGGGACTGGGAGACCCATGTTAAAACTCTTCCAGGTGATCTAGGGCGCGGTAGTCATGCTGATCCGCCCTGTCTGGCCATTTTTTGGCGGAAGGACACAATCTTTTGACACCATATTTGGAAGACCCATCACCACCATCACAGCAAGTATTAGTCCGCAGGTCTTAGAGGAACTATATAAATGGCTCCCAAAACACCGGCTCTGTTTTTTTGGTAGGTTTTCCCAGAGTGTTCGGTCAAAGAATTTATTTCTCCGGGGAATCAGTGCTTGTTTGTGCATTTCGAAACTACTGTGTAAGTACTGTTTATACTAATTTGTTGGACTTATTATAGCATTCGTTAACGTTTATGACCGTCTATAGTGTTTGTGAGATGTTTTTCTGGTCATATTTTCCACTCAAAAAGCTTGTTTTCAAAAGTACCGCTGTGTACTAATATTTTCACCCGGGCTGCCGTGCGTTAGCTGCTGAGCTAACGCGTGACACAATTGACATATTTATTTCGCAAATGCAGTGTTTTCAAATAGCCACATTGCTGTATTTAGTGTATTCATTAGTGGGTCATATTCGTATATGTAACATATTTCATTTTATCAACCTAGAATTGACGACAAGGCCTAGCTGCTGGACGCTAGCTCCCATGCTAGCATTGGCTAACAACATCAGCTGAGAGCCAGGGAGAGCCAGGAAGACCCACGCTACTTCTCTACCCAGGAAAGATGCTTCTAGAGCGGCAGAGAGTATGGAGGAAGACAAGGCTCTATGAAGAGAATGGGGTAAGTTTGAAGAAAATGTTTAACACACATGTTTT
>NC_140180.1:30077578-30082578 GCF_963971535.1 Notolepis coatsorum | reverse complement strand
CTCTCCTCCTGTGTTCTGCTATTGGGCTCTGCCACTGCTGCCCTAACAGCTACAGCAATTGAATAGTGCTAGCTAGTAACTATGCTTTGAGAAAGGTGTGAAATAAAAATATAGCTTTCTTCCCCCAAAAAACAAATGATTAATGAATGTCATTACAAAAATGTTTGTGTGTTCAAAATTGATGTTGTTGTTTACATGTTGCAGACATGTATCCCTCCCTACCATAGGTGCCGAGTTATGTTTCTGCCGGTGGGTGCTCAAAACAGTTGAATGCCCCACGCCCAAGATAAACCTTATGCAATAGCCATACGTGACTTGTTGCTATACGGATTTGGAAAATATAGTCAAACTCACACATTTCAGCACTATAAGAAATGAACAGCGACCGACACAGATGCACACACACACATGTAGAATCATAGGCCAAGTGCACAATCCAACACCACCGTGGCTGTGAGACACCCACGCAAAGAAAGCATACCAGCGCACGCAGTAAAATACAGTCAATTAATTACTAATCAACACATAGGCCCACACAGCTACTAAACACTAGCCTTGTTACTCTGTCCTTGTTGCATACCTTGTCCTAATCTTGTTCTCCCTGTGCCCAGGACCACCGCTCCCGAGACACCACCCACCTGGACACTCCTGTGCTGCACGAGGAGTGCACCTGCTCGCATCTACTTGCACATTCCTGTACTATAATACCTGTCTGCTTGGTGCCTACATTAAACCAACCTAAAACACTCCATTCTCTCTCCTCCTGTGTTCTGCTATTGGGGTCCACCACTGCTGCCCTAACAGAACACTGCGACCAAATGTCGAGTCCAGCATCACAGGATTTACGGAGAATGGAGAGAGTTCCAGAGAGAGTTCAAGACCGTCGTCAACGGACACGCCATTCTGGTAAACCAGCACACATGCTCACTAGAGGAGACCACTGCCCAACTTCGCGCTCTCACGCTCAGCTCTGCGGAGCGAGATGAACAATGTAACCGTTTTGATGCATACATCACTGCCCAGCCTGCGCCACCTGTTGCTCCCCCATACAGGGAGCCCCATGTCCCCGCGCCAGAATGCTACAACGGTGACGTCTCTAGATGTCGGGCCTTTATTTTTCAATGTTCACTAGTATTCGGACAACAGCCAAAGTGATAAATCTAAAATCGCTTACCTGTCGGGTCTGCTCAAGGGTCCTGCGTTAGAATGGGCAACAGCTCTCCACTTCAGTCAGTCCTCCCTCTGCAATTCGTTCTCCGCATATATCGCCGATATGCAAAAGGTCTTCGACCACCCTCCTGGGGGCTCGGATGTTTCTGCTGGCCTGTTCACCATCCACCAGGGAAACCGCAGCGTGAGCGAATATTCAATTGAATCCCGTATCCTAGCAGCGGGCTCCGAGTGGAATGACATTCCGTTAAGAGGGGCATTCCGTCAAGGCCTCAGCAACGTTCTAAAAGACGAGTTGGCGTCTAAAGAGAAACCAACCTCCCTGGATGAGCTAATTAATTTAGCCAGAGAACTGGACACGCGTCTTCGCGAGCGCCGCCGCGAGAAGGCTAGCAGCACCCGTCCTTCGTTGTCCAATTCATCTCGCTCTCCTCCCCCCAGGCACGCTGCTCGCGTCGAGCACAGCCCCTCTGAGCCAATGGAGCTTGACCGGTCTCACCTCCATCCCAACGAACGCCTCCACAGGCTCAAAACTGGGGCATGTATTTACTGCACTTCCTCGATTCATGCCCGCTTCGCCCAAACGGCGGGGCTCGACAGTAATGCTGGGCGCATGTTCGAGCCTAAATTATGCACCCAGCTCCGGTCCCAATATGCAATTCAGTGCCACGCTGTGTTGGAATGGCCAGTCGCTTCCCCTGTCCACACTGGTTGATTCAGGCGCTGATGAAAATCTCATTGACGCTTCCGTATTGCTACCGACACTTGCCTATCCCCCGCGATGCCCACGGTCTAAATGGGAGGCTACTCTCACGGATAACTCGCCACACCAAGCCACTCCGCCTGCTGCTCTCAGGGAATCATGTCTCATAAAATCCAACAAAAAGTTCTTCTGGCTTTTCAGTCACAAAACGGAAGCCGATAGACACCTGCTCTTTGACCGTAATGTCGGCTGTCTCATCCATAATCACAGAGAAAAACTCTAATTTCAGTCATCTCATTTAGGATATCATGAGATAATCACTTTCTCTCCTTTACGAGCCAGCCATGACTGTAACTCTGGGATATCTTGAGCATGCAAGTTTAGCAACTGGGTCAAATTGGACTCCTCGTCTGTTTTTTCTCGAATGGCCAATCCCTGACATGAAAGATATTGGATGGAGGATAGAATACCCAACAAGCCAGCTGCTTTTGTTCATCGACAGAAATAGAAGCGGCAACATTAACACACGCATTAGCAGCCGCAACAATGCTAACAGCAGCTCAATGCAGATTTTACTTTTCGTGGAATCGGAATTGTTCTAGTGCTTTAGCCCAGCTAATCCTGGGATTCTTGATTGTGTGCTGGAAGCGGGTCACCTACACCTTTTAGCTGTAGCGCAAACCTCACAAAAAGACCTTGTTTTTTGTGGGTTCATGGGCTATCCACAGGTATTTTACTTTCCAGCTAGCTTGAAAAGTTTGTCCCTTCTTTTGTCCATCTTCGCTGCTGTGGTTGTCATTAGCTTCTTTGTTACTGGGCAATGCTGGAGGCACTGGTGGAAATGGAAGTCGCACTGGTGGAAATCGTAACATTTCTTGATGTTTTTGTTTTTTTAATCACACATTTGTCCATTTTGTTGGGCTAGGTCAAGGCTAGCTAATCAGTTGCCAACTTGCCACTTGCCAGCCCGCCTTGCTCTACACATTAGCGTTTAATCTGACATTGCTTCCAATTGGACAATCCGTCTAACGTTAGCCAATCACAATAAAGACACACATATGACTTTTGAGTGGGTGGATGTAACTTGTTTGGCAACATATGCTGGGTGTACTGTAGTTGTTCCTGACTGTACGCTGTCACATGCAGCAGGCATATCAAGTGCATTTTTATATCAAGTGCATTTTTTCCTTGGGTACTCAGCCTTCTCCATGGGTGCTCAAGCCTGGAAGCACCCACGGAACTGGCGACTATGCTCCCTACTTCCCGTTTCCCCACGTGGAATGCACCCGATTGGATAAATGACATGTTGTTGCTCTAGTAGTGTGACATCTAGTGGCATCTAGCACCTTTAATGTCATCAAATGACCCCAAAACTGTTTCTTTGGTATACCTCAGTCCCACCACTAAAATGAGTTGGATGCTATTCAAAGATTAGCAAGAGACATTACAAGGTCATTCAGTCAAGTCGGGTGGGAGATCTCCAAGATAGTCCAGAAAAGGCTGCCAAATTTTATTGAAATGGTCAACCCTGTTCCTTAGTGAATAAGTCACCTTTTCTAGAGGGATACAGCTCTTCACCTCTGAAAGCCACATCCCAATTGGCAAAGGGAGATCTGACTTCCATTTTGTTGCAATACATTTTTTGGCAATAACCAGGAGGAGTTCTGTAAGCTTGATGGAATGACTGCGTGTAAGGTTTGAGTTTGTAAAGTTACCAAGGAGGCATAATTCGGGATCAGTCGGAAATGTTATATTATGAATTTGTGATATGGCCTCACAGACCCGCTCCCAGAAACCTTGCAGTTTGATGCAATGCCAAGTGGAGTGAAGGAACGTGCCCTCCTCCTGGCCACACCTAAAACAGAGGGGCGAGATACTAGAGTTGAACCCATGTAATTTGGAGGGGGTAAAATAGACCTGATGCAGGAAATTGAATTGAATCAGTCTATATCTTGAATTTAGTGTGCATGTGACCCCATCTTTACATAGGTCCTCCCAGAGGCCTGGATCAATTTCTGTGTCCAAATCTCTCTCCCATCTAGTCCTGGACCTATCAGGTTCAGTGGTCGGCAGAGAGGGTAGTAAGGTGTTATAGACTTGAGAGATGGTTCTCACCATCCTTTGATCATTATGAAAAAGACTTTCAATGGGAGATTTTTCTGGTAGTTTCCATTGACCTTGAGTGTTATTGTTAACCCTCACAAAATCCCTCAGTTGCAGGTATTTAAAGAAATCTCTTCCCCCTACCTTCTTTCTTGTAAATAAATAAATGAAAGTAAGGAAAGAGAAGTAAAGGAAGGTGACGACAGGATAGGAGAAGACATGCACTAATTGTCTAAGTGGACACTTCTGCTTTTCCCTTGTGGTGTGTAGAGTCTTCATAATGAGCACTGACTCAGGTACTATAGCTGCTTGGGATGCAGGAGAAAAGAGAGGTGCTTCATCATTCACTGTGCTGGGGGGGCTGGATGACACCAACGCAGATCTATGTGCCTCGTGCACTTGGCCCACTGCTTGACAAAGGGGAGGAAAATCATTGAACCTTATGTGGAAAAATACTACATTTAATTCTAAAGACCAAAACATTGGTCTTATTGGTCATGAGAGAGAGAGAGAGAGAGAGAGAGAGAGAGAGAGAGAGAGAGAGAGAGAGAGAGAGAGAGAGAGAGAGAGAGAGAGAGAGAGAGAGAGAGAGAGAGAGAGAGCTCCCTGACTAGACAGCAGGTATTTTACAAGGCCTGAAAAAAAATCTTCATAGGCTTTAATTTTCCAGGCCTCAGAATTTGCAAGAAGGCACGATGGTGTAATGTCAGAGCCAAGTGCAGAGGAGGAGAAATATCTTCAAATCATAAACTGCATGGCTACATATCAAAGAACAAGTATTTTAATAGATAAAAGAAAAAATAAGTCAGTACCAAACACAGTCCGGATGCTCTGTCATAATAAAATCCTGTGTGACTGTTCGCTGACAAATAGATGTTTGAAGCAGTAATAGTATGCACAGCAGATATATTGCTTTTCAGAAGACATGGCACCATGATCAGAAATGCATACATTATGCCTCTCTAAGTAAATTCATTATGAAGATATGTATGAAGAAATTATACAATTGCTGGACCCATCATGC
>NC_140180.1:29924218-30077378 GCF_963971535.1 Notolepis coatsorum | reverse complement strand
GCATAAGCTATAGCACAAAGCATTTTGGTGAAAAAAATAAAATAAAACATAGCTACAGTGTTCATAATTGATGCTTATGGACCAAAACTGTCACTGTATCTTGGGTTATTTTATTATTCATTAAATTAAAGAAAAGTACACTACTAATCCCTGTTGTGCAGTTTTGTTGATACTAGTTGTAAACTGTGGCTGGTTCCCTGACAGAGCAGGTAATGTCCTCAGCTAAGAAAACGACATCTAACTCATTCATTTTAATGTTTTATCTATTATCCAAATGGTACGATCCATCTCCCTGTTTGTCACTGGGTGGATATAATAAGTGTTATAATTTCTCAAAGGCGCATGAAAGAATTGGTGCCAGGACCTATTTTCTTTCGACAGATGGAATATTTTATCGGATCTATATATCATGGGAAGGGTCTACCACTACCTTGGGAGCTAGTCAAGGCAATACTCAGGCCATGACCGCTTATCCTTGAAGGAGAAAATGTTGTGCTCTAGAGATACCGCTATGTGATTGCTTCAAGGGCGGTAGTTTTCTACATGAAATGAAGCACAACGCAATCAATCGTCTTTGATGAGATGAAATTGGTAGGGGGTCATTTTCTATTCCTATTATTTCTTGAACATTCTGGAGTCTACGAGATATTGGAAGTGCTGTAGAAATGCTAGGATTTGTTAGCAATGGTCGCATGATGGAGTTGAGAAAGGCTTGATGCCCCCCGATGACTTCACCTGACTTTTACCACCAGCATTGCAAACAAACGGAACTGCTTCCAAAAACACTGGCGTCTGGCGCGTGTCATTTTTGGACTAAAGGCTTTATGACAAATCAGACGGGCTTCTGAAAATGTTTGCCTATCCCCTTTTCATCACGTTTAACCCTTTCACTGCCGCACTACCAAATGGTTAACCCTTTCACTGAGACAATAAGGAAGGTTAACCCTTTCACTGCCACATGACAAAGGGTTAACCCTTTCACTACCACACTACAGACGTCATGTAATCTCTCTCCTCTGGAGGACCAACATGGTGGGTAACCCGGCTGCCGCTGGAATGTTCCATTGCTGTTAACCCTTTACTATCACACTACAGACGGTTTCTGTAGTGTGATAGTAAAGGGTTAACCTTCTGTAGTGTGGTAGTGAAAGGGTTAACAGCAATGGAACATTCCAGCGGCAGCCGGGTTACCCACCATGTTGGTCCTCCAGAGGAGAGAGATTACATGACAGGTCATACAAATCCACGGTTGTGAGGGCAGAGCGTGCTGAACGCCTAGAATGCCACCGGCGGCCGGGATAACGTCCAGCAAAACCTCTGGAATGTGTTTTCCAGTAAAGACTCAGGAACGCTGGGTAAGCTACACGCCAGAGGCTTTTGGGGTTCGGTCAGGCTGGCAGGATCCAGTGGCAACTTGTGCAACTGGACTGGAATACAACTAGCATGGTGGCTAGACCATGGCCACTAGCAGTGGCGTCGTTTCAGTAAAAGCCAAGGTATGGCGAGGAGGGAGGGGTGGGGGGGGGGTAGGTTTGTTTAAATTTGTTTGTTTGTGCCCGCAGTCAGGCCACTGAACTCCGAAGCAGGCCAGGTCGGTATACATGTTTCTATTTGCGCATATATAAATTCAGGCAAGCAGGCAGGAACGAAAAACTTGTTATTCACAACCCAGCGCGATGCAGTGCGCATGTGCAGGCCTCGCCAGTCGCCAATCTCAAACAAGCCTATTAATTTAAATCATGATGAGATCAACTGGCGAAACCCGGGAGATATGAAAGTTTTGGATCGCTCTAGAATGGGTGAAGACGAACGTCGGACTAAAATTGAAAGAATGAGACGAAAGCGGGGCGCAATCAGAGGTGTTATTACGTTGTAATCAGATGGACATTGAAATTGATGTGGAAACTCCGGATGTTGATCACTTGATCACTTTATTGGATGTACTGGGAGTTAAAGAAGACAGTTTGTTGGAACCTGATGGTGAAATAGAACAGCTATAACTCTGTTGGATGATTTGGATGCTGAGATTGAAGCCACTGAGATGTATAAGGAGCGCGTCATTATGTTGAACTGACGGCAGCAGCGCGAGGGTGAGTGATACTATAATGAATCGACTAGAGAGCGCCAGTGAAGTAGAGAAATGTAATGTAACTGCACCGGTAAACTTCTATAAAGGACACTTTCGTATTATAACCCGACATTTGGACAATCCATTATTTGGAAAGTAGTTATTCTACACTTTGGTGTAGTGTATACAACTTGTATGGTCCGTTTTGTGACAGCTTCGCTGTCCATGGTGCTGAAGGTCACATTGATAGTGTATACAGCCTCTACAGTGCCAGTGGTACAACGCAGCAGGATACAAAACGCAGGGGGGGGGGTATGGGTATGGGTATGGGTATGGGCCTGGCGCCTGGCCTGCCTGAGTCAAATTCCCGGTAGGAATTATCGTCCCAGTCCGCGACTGATTATCTGTATTATGTTTCATCATGCATGCACGAAAGGGGACGGGGGAAAACCGGCCCTTCGTGCTTTGATCGCAGCCAACGGCACACACACACACACACACACACACACACACACACACACACACACACACACACACACACACACACACACACACACACACACGCACGCACGCACGCACGCACACACACACACACACACACACACACACACACACACACACACACACACACACACACACACACACACACACACACACACACACACACACACACACACACACACACACACACACACACATACACACGCTATGAGCGTGGCGAAAAAATCATCGGATCAACGCAAGATTGGTAACATATAGTCCACCTCGTCTATGATGTACTGCAAAAAGAATAATCCAATTATCTGATCGCCATTCCAAATAGTGTGTCCCACGTCAAGAAAATTAACATGCGGGCGGTGGAGCCTCGTCGATGCATCGTTATGAGCGCTTGCCTTGCTGGAGTGTTTAGACCCCGCCTGCACGCTGCAGCTTGGCCAGGAAAACAAACCACATTGTTTCAAATGGAGTGCAATAGCGGCCGCAAGGCGTTAGGCGGCGGTATCGCACCGTTGTGGTCTCAGACAGAGTGCAACACAGTCCAACACCATAGCCGGATGAATTATGAATGAAAATAGCGAATAAAAGAAATAACGATCATAATAACGAGTATACTCGTTGTTGGCGGCCAACGATTGGCGGGCTATAACGAGTTAACTCGTTTTTGGCGCAGAAACGGTTAAGAGGTTAACAAAACATGGACTCCTTCTGTAAAACGCCACTTTCGCTCTCACCCACAAATGCACTGTACAGGACAAAATAACTGGCAAACGGGAAATATAGGCAGAATTTATTTTGACAACACATGCAGGATATGCAGCTTTGTGCTATAGCCCCAAAAGTGGAAGTGTTTTCATATTTGGACAGACACTATTAATATGACCATTAACACTAATTTGATATTAATCGCATTGTGCATTTAAATCAAATGGCGCTTCCATCGGCTCCACAAAGGGTCAAGTCAAGTCAAGAGTTTTATTTGTCACGGCATATAAGCATACAGTGAAATGCGGGTGGTCATGCCCGCAGCGATTGTGCAATAATACAAGTAATAAGAATAAGACCTAATAGGTATAATGTACATAAAGTTTACAAAAAGCATGGTAAAAGACATGCTAAGGTCCTGCGATAGTGCAATACAGTGTTAGCTACGGATGAGGCATGGGTCTACTATACAATACTATACTATACAATATACAGTTATACTATATATCCTTATGCTATCTTGCTATATCCATCTATTTACTATACAAGAACCACTCCCGTTCTTGTAAAAAAAAAATTAAGTGACCTTTTCATTGTGTAAAGTGACCGTTGAGTGTGAGCATGTGCAGAATGTGTGTGTGTGTGTGTGTGTGTGTGTGTGTGTGTGTTCGTGCTAAAGTGACTGTTAGTGTGTGAGCGTATACAGTATGTGTGTTGTGTGTATGCTCATGTGTGCTTGTGTGTGGAGAGTTCAGTGTTCAAGACTCTGATGGCCTGGGGGAAGAAGCTGAGCCGAAGTCTCTCTGTCCTAGTTGCTGGTGTGTGTAGGCGTTTGCCTGACCGCAGCAGCTTGAACAGGCTGTTGTTGGGGTGGTGAGGGTCTTTCATTATTCTGCAGGCTCTGGATTTGCACCTCTTGTTATATAAGACCTGCAGGGGTGGTAGTGCAATACCTGTAGTACGCTCAGCTGAGCGCACCACTCTCTGTAGTGCCTTCTTGTCCTGTGCCTTGCTGTTTCCATACCAGTCAGTGATGTTTCCAGTCAAGATGCTCTCTACAGCTCTGGAGTAGAAGGACTGGAGTATCTTCCCCGATACTCTGAACTTCATTAACTGTCTCAGGTGGTAGAGGCGCTGCTTCGCCTTTTTTTCGACTGAGTCTGTGTGTTGTCCATGTCAGGTCCTCTGAGATGTGGACACCCAGGTACTTTTTTATTTTTTTTATTATCTTTTTCCCCCTCCTTTTTCCCGATTTTTTCTCCCATCCCCACTGTTAGTCGTTATGCCAATTCCCAACCCCCTTCCTGGTTGTTGCACACCCCCCCCCCCCCCCCCCCCCTCCCCCCCCTACTGTTGGTCCGGGAGGCCGGAGACTGTCACATGCTTTCCTCCGACACATATGCAGCCAGCCGGCAGCCAGCCTGGCAGCGCAGATTCTCACCGGGAGAGTGTAACGTGTGGAAGGTCACACTACCTTTCTCCAGATCCTACCCTCGCTGTGCAGGCGCCCCGACTGAACTGTAGGGGTCACTGTCCACAACGCCCAGGACCCACCCACGGTTTCTCTCCCCCTAACTCAGCCAATCGAGTTAGTATAGCGATCAGCCCAAGCCAAGGCAATGCTGACTCTCCGGGAGTCGAGACCGCAGCCTCTTGCATTGGTGACGAGCACAATCTCCGCTACGCCACCTGACCGCCGGAACCCCCAGGTACTTAAAGCTGCTCACCCTGTGTCCACGGTAGCCCCGTTTATCGACAGTGGTGTGTGTAAAATCCACGATCAGCTCCTTGGTTTTACCAATGTTCAGGAGCAGGCTGTTGTCCTGACACCAGCGTGCCAGTACATCAACCTAACTTCCGGTAGGCCTTCTCGTTGTTATCAGAGATCAGCCCCACCACCACTGTGTCGTCCGCAAACTTCACTATGGAGTTGGAGCTGAACCTGGGCACACAGTCATGTGTGTAGAGTGAATACGGCAGGGGGCTCAGAACACAGCCCTGGGGGGACCCGATACTCAGGGTGATGGTGTTGGAGTTCTGACCCCCCACCCTGACCGCCTGAGGCCTTTCACTCAGAAAGTCCAGTATCCAAGCACTCAGACCAGGAGCTCAGACCCAGCTCAATCAGCTTGTCCACCAGTCTGGTGGGGACTATGGTGTTGAACGCTGAGCTATAGTCAATGAACAACAGTCTCACATTCTGGCTGTCTAGGTGAGAAAGGGTGTTGTATAGTACCTGAGAGACCGCATTGTCAGTGGACCTGTTTGACCTGTACGCAAATTGCAAAGGGTCCATATCACTGGGGAGAGAGGCACAAATGTAATCCTTAACCAGCCTCTCAAAACATTTCATGACCACAGAGGTGAGTGCCACCAGTCTGTAGTCATTAAGACCTGCTGGAGAGGATTTTTTTGGTACCGGAATTATAGTGGACACCTTGAAGCAGGCAGGGACAACGGACTCAGCCAGGGATAGATTGAATATGGTGGTGAACACTGGGGCTAGCTGGTTAGCACAGGACTTAAGTATCCGTCCTGTTATCCCATCTGGGCCAGCTGCTTTTCTGGTGTTCACCCGCATAAATGCTCTTCTCACACTGTGTTCTGTCAATGAGAGAGTGCCCGCGGATGCCCCCCCCCCCCTCCACGACGGCCGGTGCGTCAGTGACGTCGTTAGCCGGTGAGCTAGCGTCGCCACTGTTTGCACCGAACCGTGCGTAAAAGGAGCCTTTTGCCGGACTCTTCTGTACGGTCCGCTCGGAAGAAAGATGGAGAAGGAATCCGACGGAGAGATGATGTGATCCGGAGTTGTTGCTTTTAGCCATGTCTCCGTGAAACACATAATGTTGCAATCCCTCATGTCCCGTTCGAAGCGGACCCTCGCTCGGAGATCGTCTATCTTGTTCTCCAGCGAACGGACATTCGTCAGCAGAATTGAAGGGATCGCCGGCCGGTAAGGAGAACGTTTCAGTCTCTTCCTAATTCCACTTCTGCGTCCTCTATGTTTCCGTTTGATCGGCCGATCGCCCAAACAGGAAGTGATGCGGATGAAGTGGTGCTCACCCATATTTCGTCCGGGCACTCGCTATCGTTAGCAGGACTCCATCTTGACACACCGGATGTCGATCGGTTGCAAATAACTCGATAAACAACATGATTTGGACGTATATACTATTATACAACCTGGAAATGGATCGGATATTTCTACATCCCATAATAGGAATATTTCAGTTCCACGCTCATCGTCCAACGGCGCAAGGAAGATACGGTAAGATCCAGCGTTATTTTTCAACGTATTCTTTACTAACTGCTCTAATGATCATATCACCCACACTAGATTAATGATATAACGTTGCCCACGGAATTATAACCGACCCCCCACCCATCAGATCATACTTAGTAACTCCTAGAAGCACTTCCAGTTGACATTTTTTATCTCGCACAGATTCCTATCAAACTGTATTTCATCATCAATATAATGCATTTGGGGCTATAAATCAAGTTCTGGAGAAAGCTGCAGAAAACGATAAAAACATACTTATACTTTAGACCGTATTTTAGTATGAATATGTGAATGAAAAAGTATAACGTTGCTACACCCTGAACAATAGATATAGGACATTGAATGGGCCATAGTAATGTCAATTTAGCAATACAATTTAAAAAGTTATAGCCCTGCAAAGAAGGGGAACTTCTCCATGTTAAATAGGGCTGGCGAGGGATGGTAAATTATGAATTTAACCCCGGCGATCAAAATGTTAATAGGCCTCTTTGTTTACGGTTTGATTATCACTGATACACATAATATAGCCATTTAGATATTTAGAGCTGTATACAGCTGTATACTCATATACTTTCCCCCCGTTGTAAGGTATTTTGAGTTTCATTACAAAGTTCACACGGCAGGAAATATATTCAATCAACTCACTGGTGTCTGACAGTTCTATGGCCATTTTAAAATATACAGTAATAAAAAAGTTAAATAGAATAGACAGAGTAAAATAATGCAATAGTGCAGTGCAATAAAAGAGTTCTCTCCACTTTACAGAACAGTTCTGAATGACTGTTTAAACAGTTTAAAACCAGACACTCTTTCTTCCTGTTTGATACCCACACAGCTCAAAACCTGACAGTCCCTATTCATGTTTGATACCCACACAGTTGAACCTTTAGACCTACTTAATGCATTTGTGTGTGTGCAATATTGGAGAAGTAGACTAGTTAATTTAGGCAAACTACTGGTAGGCCTATATTGACACGTAGGGTATGCTATAGTGTTTGCTTTGGGCTGTGTGGAGGTGCTTGGGAAAGGATAGGACTATAGTTCAGGTTAGGGCTATAATGTAGTGATGTCACAGATTGACAGGACCTTGCTCCCTTGGACAAATACTGTGTCTTTGCAAGAAAACTGTGGATTAACCTTTTTTTCAACATAATGGATTAGACTATATAGATTATCTTTTTCCCTGTGCCATGGCTTTGCTGACTAGGACTAAAGACAATTGACAATGTAATCAGATGGTCATGCAGAGCTGTGGGCAATGTGAACTAATCATGGAGAGACCTGAGGCGGAGGTCTCACGACGGCGTGCTGTCCGTTCCACCCGGTACCTACAACGTTGGATTCCCCATCATCAACAGCCTGACTTTCTACTCTTCCAATCCAACTACGTTACTGTGGCAACAGAGAGCGGCCTGGCTGGGGTCCACCTCCTATCATTTCCCCCAAGCTAAGTAACACTCGCCTACGTTTGCCCACATGTAGATGTTTGGATGTTAAGCTGTGAACAAACACACCACTGATTGGGTTTTCCTCTACTAGGTGGATTAAACCTGCTGTACTACCAAGAAGAGTGGCTGGAACCAGCATTTTCAGCATTTTTTCCAACAGACATTGCTTGTTGCACGACACCCTACTTCCCCCTGTAAGTCAGTATTATTGGGTTAGCTGTAGTAGCTACATTAGTGTAACGGAGGTACCGCAGTCTATCCACAGTCACGAGGTACAGTAAGTGAAGTGGCTGTGGACGTTAAGCGGTACTGCAAGTAAACTCACTCCCCAGAGGAATCCAGACCCAGTAGCAAGAAGTGAATTCACCTCTTGGTATAGTGGTCTGTGATGCCGCCCGCGACGCGGGAGATCGGGGTTCAACTCCCACTCAGGGCGATCCCTTAACAGGGGTCGAATCGACAAAAAAAACACAACGCACTAAGATCACACCGGCTACATTAGCACAATATATTGTCTGCTGATCCAGGGTCAGGGGCTGTGTTATATTTCCCCATGCATCCCCTCTCTAGTGTACTGTTACCTCGTGTTTGTACATTCCCTGTCCCCCTCCTTTTAGTGCCCTTGTGTACTGTATGTCCCTTTGTTTACATTCCCCTGGCTTGTATGGCCTCCAATGTGCTCCACTAGTGTGACTCTCTGTGGGCGTGGCAGCATGTTTTCCCCCTCTTGCCATAGCAGTCACTGGCTGTGTTCGTTCTGAACGATCAAACAGGCCACTGAGTGTGTGTGTGTGTGTTCCCTGGCCTGTTAGCAGTATTAGCTTTTGTGGTTTGCAGTGCTTGTGGTATAATTAGATTGGCCCCTGTGTTGGGGCGTGACACCTAGGTATAGTATTGCACAGTGTGTGAGAGGCGCACATAAACGTTGGAACCTGCTACCCCGAGGTCATTCTTGCATTCGGGTCGATTTAGGTCAACCTGTGACAGTGATTGTATTTGTTTGGTCTCTTTAGTAAACGACATGCACCTTTGAATATAGGTATTTCTGTGTTATAACCGCCGCGGGGCATGGAGCCAGTGTCTGTCAGGTTCACACTCACACTGTCGTTTGAGAGGGAGATGTTTGAATATGGTTAACTCTCTTCACATAGAACCATTTCCCCTGCCTGTTAGCCAGGATTCTTATTTCCATAGCAACCCTATCTGGGAGGCAGCTGGAGTGGTGCTTTGAACAGGCAGGGATTGCAATGTGTCTGCACACCCTGTGCAGCTATGTGATCAAAGGTATAGATGGAGCACTTTCTAAATTGTGATAAGCATGATATGAATGTATTTTGTCGACAGCACAATACATATTTTACATACTTGAAAATAGCTACGCTGAATACCTGCTGTACTGCATTTGTTTGATTTGTTTTTCCGAGCTTACATTGATTTTAGGTGACGCTCTGGTGTAAGTTATGTAAGTTCTTGTTTTATTGATTTGCTCATCTGACTTCAGCCACGGCGCAGTTTCTACCGCTTGGCACTAAACTCCTATAGAGCTCTAATGTGGTTAGGTCCAGGAGAGAATCTTTTGTCTAGACACGTGGATGGTGTGGGTGGTGAAAGTGTACACAAGGGGGCTGTATATGCTGTCTTTATGTGTTCACTGGGCGACCTCATCCCAGCCCCTGCATGTCCCACACACATTATCTGGGTTTTATGAAGCAGGCTTCAAATGCACCCATCGCTTGTGTGTTGGTGGTAATTTTCTCACGATGGTAGCAGTTTAGTCGTCTTCCTTTGAGAAACAACAACGATGCAGCTGCTGCAAATCTTGCAAGTGGTCAAACGGTGTGACTGACGAGCAGCAGTGAGGAGTTTGTTTTGAATATCTTCTTTCAGAATATCCTAAGAGGAAATATCATGGATTCTGCAGCAGATGTTTCATTGTTTTTGCATGCTTGGAATTGGGGTTGGTCCCTTTGATCAAAATAAAAAATGCACCACGGTGGCTTTGCTACACTGGTCTAGGTCAGCGCTGTGGGAGGAGAGCGAAACAGAGCCTGTTCCCTCCCTCTCCGAGGCTCCCTGCAGAGCGTACCTTCTGTGATACCAGTTCCGGGAATACCACGGCCCGTCACCCCGATCCATCTCCGCCTTGGCACGGCCTGTGACCAGTTGGCATCTCCGTGGAAACACTCCGACCTAGTGCCAACGGTGGCTAACCACCAAAGCCTGTGCACATTTCCTCCCACAGAGTTTAGATTTTACATCAGCTGTGCTCTATGAACGGTCTATCATTCCCCCCCCCCCCCGTTTATTCTCCTTTGAATAGGAACGCTGGCTGAATGGTTCACTGAGTAAATTAACTACAGATACGCAACAATGCCACACTGGAAAACAATGTAATTATCTCTAACCGCACTAGGCTTCGGTGCTTATTGAGTTGCATAAAAGGCTTTTATGAATCAGCTGCAGGTCTCTCATGCTGTACTGTGATTCAGAGCACTCACCTCCCCTACTGCATCTACATTATTATTTTTTTTTTAAAGAGACAACATGCAGTGTGTGTGCGTGGACGTGGTTTATATACAATCCCCTATATAGGGTATCCAACTCGCCCTATTGGCCTTGTGAGGTCTGGCGGAGGAGACTGGTCCCGGCTTGGCCAGTGAGTGGTGACCGGAGGTAGCGGTGCCCTGTGCAGATGTTTGCTAGCTCTGGTTGCATGCTCTCACACACACATGCCTGCCTCCACTTGCTTCCCCTGGGGTTTGGTTCCACTTGTTGGAATGGCTTTTGTTTAGTTTTTCCGGCAAATACATTTTTTTCTTTTGTATTTTATTTTTTTATAACTTTTTAAACAAACATATAAACAAACATGACAACACACGATAAGATATACAAGCATTAATTAACCGTGCACATCCAATGAAATCACCAATTAGTTAAATGTCTTATACAGGATATACCCCTAATACCTGCTATCTAATACCCTACACACATATGCTCTAGCTCGTACCCCCCCTCCCGGACCCCCCATTGGATAATCCATCCATTATCCCTTGCTCCTAACCAGACACTACCATTATATGCTAGATTTTATTCTCTCCACCACTTCTAACCACATTGTCATTTTGGATTCATTCGGGAAATACATTTTTATAACAAATAATTTAATAAATAAAAGGTCAGATGGAAGTGGCTGGTCTTCCTATTCACAGAACGGTATTAATCATTCTCCACATTACTGCATCAAAGATGATTATCCACAAACTATACTGTACGTCATGCTCCCATTGTGATTTTAATTGCACAACCTTTTCGACCTGAAAGGTCTTACAGTAGTCAGGTGCACCTTCTTTTATGTAGCTTTTATTTGTATCATGTAACATATTGTATCCTGCACCTGTGGAATAGTTTTGAATTTGCGTACATTTCCTCTGACTGCATCATTCTTCATATTATCATGAAGCTTCGTTGAATAGTACTTGATTCTGATTGATGCTGATCGCCAATGATACCAGTCAACATAAGTGCACACTTACTACACAGCAAAGACTGACATTTTTTAAAGGCAAAACCTCTCTTTGCCCTGCCTGTCCAAATCCAACAGTGAATGGATACTGATCCCATCGGAGACCATTTCAACTGATAGTACAGAGAGACCTCACCAGCCATCAGCCTTCATGATCCTCAAGCAGACACTCAAGTCACAAACTGACTGGTAGAAAAGGTTTGATATTCTCTGCCCCCAGGCAAGTTCATATTTAAAATGTCCGAGGAGAGATTTTTCTACAAAGTCAAGGGGAAATGTAGCTGCAAGCAGCCTATAGCCTACAAGGGTGAAGGCCAAATCACTTAATGAAATGGAAAATATAAGAACTTTCCTGAATGGGCTGTAATACCATATCACCCAAAACACTGTATGACGCACAACACATTATCACCCAAAACACCTTATCAACATCTTATCACCAAAACACCATATCACCTACAGTGATGCCAGTAACTAGTTACTAAGTAACTAGTTACTCTAATCTGATTACCTTTTTCAGTAAATAGTAATCTAACTTGTTACTTTTTACAAGCCAGTAATCTGATTACAGTTATATCTCATTACTGGCTATCGCGTCTCGCTCTGCCATATTGAGATAACCTCTTATCTCCACGCACCTAGCATGCACGCGAAACAAACAAATGCACCCACTTGCACGTGACCACGCCACTCCCATGCGTCTCCCTATATGACGCCGGAAATGGTCACGCTCACCCTTCCTCATCTCGTTTCCAAAACGCGGAAGTAGCAGTGCACTTCGTGAACTGGTTGTTATGAAGCGTAAGGAGAAACTACACAATGTTGGGTATTCGCCAGAAGTCCACCAGCCCCCGGAACCTTCTCGGCACATCCTAACAGCGCAGCGGTCCTGTCGTGGGTTTTCCTCGTCTCGTGACAGCGGACCGAGGGATGTCACGCGACGGTTAGCAGTCGAGCTAAGTCGCTCACAGGTAGGGCCTGCGCTAGCAGGCGTTGGTACTGGCATGGGTAATACTCCTCGGTGTCTCGTGAGACGACCGGGTGATGTATTGACGCGGGGGCCGGGATATTTGGATGAACGTGGTCTTCATGACACACTGTTTGATGTTTTTCCAAGTATCCTAGCACGCAGCTAATGCTAATGCTAAGATGTTTGGGGCTCCGTTCCCATGTACCCCGCAGGGGTTGTCACCACTTTTCCCTCCTCTTAACCGTTTCATTGCTGAAGGTCAATCGGTGTCTGATGTTGAGGGTTTTGCTGAGGCTTTTTTACCCTTTACACGGGTGGATGGGCTGACGACGGGGCTCAGGACAGGTATGCCATGCTTGGAGAAGCAGGTAGCATCGGTCCATTAACCCGGCATGGTTGAACGGTATCCCACCCGGAAGCCGACGCCGGAGGGCGAGTGGGCTGATGAAGCTTATATCGCCGCAGGACGGAATTTAGCAGCAACCAATAACATTGCTCAATTGGCTGTTTTTCTGTCCAAAATGGTGTCGGGTGGTGGGGCCTTAGGGCCAGCCGACGTCAAAAATATTGCACAGATTTTTGAGGTTATACAGCTTTTGACTCAGCCGCAAGCTATAACCGCAGGGAGGGCTAGGATGCTGTCAACACTTGTTCACAGGCATCTTTGGTTGGAGCAATCTCCCCTTGAGGAGGAGAGAAGACTTCCCCTCCTCAGGGCTCCACTCTCCGCAGATGGACTTTTTGGTCTGTCCGCAGGGGCGCGGGCGGTATTTGACCTGGGCTCCGCACCACCCCACACGCGCAGCCAGAGGTGAGAGCACGGCCTCGCCAGCGGCTGCGGCAAGGCCCCCGGCCAGCGGCCATGTTTCCCCCGCCTGAGATACCCTGGGCACAAAGAAAACAGGTGATCACAAGGCCGACAGCCTCGGCGGCCGAGGGATCGGCTACATTAGATGAGCACGCCCTAAAAAAACGTTGCCATCTAGCTGTGTCTAGCACGCTTTCCGGTTACTCCCCCCGCTACGTTACGGGACACAGGGCTCTGATTTGTCCCCTTTGGCTGCGGGCCGCGGCCTTCCAGTGAAGCGCAAGCGGCCCCACGTTTCGCTTCTCATGGTGACAGGGGCTGACACCCAGTTGCTAGCTAGGCCTGGGTCTGTCTATGAGAATGCTGTGCTATCAAGCGGCTCCCACACCACATGTCCTGCGTCTGTGTTTGGTGAGCCTGGTGTTGTATCTGTCGACGGAGCAGGGCTCCCTGTATCAAAACAATTTTAGACCTGAAGGATGCGTACTTTCACATCCCGATCTTCCCTCCTCACAGGAAATTCCTTCGCTTCCTCTTTCAGGGCATAGCGTACGAATACCAGAGGCTGCTGTTCGGCTACTCTCTGGCCCCTCGCACATTCACCAAGTGCGTAGAGACCGCGCTGGGACCTCTGCGTCATCAGGGGATACGAATTCTATTCTACCTCGATGACTTTCTGCTCCTCAGCCGGTCAGAGGAGATCGCCAAGTCTCATACCAGGCTGGTGGTGGAATTCCTCACCAGTCTGGGTTTTGCTGTGAACTGGGAGAAGAGTACTCCTCTTTCCAGTCAACAGGTGGAGTACTTGGGCTTGGTTCTAAGCTCAAGGCCCATGAGGGCAACCCTCTCAGAACGGCGGCGAGAGGGCCATGGTCACCGCGGGCCCTCTCTCAGGCACGTGGAACGCTGTGTCTGCTCCTTGTTCTGGCGCAGCCGTTGATGGTTTGGCTGCTGAAAGGGTGAATCTGGAGGGGATGTGTCTTAACCCTACTGTGGTTAACACCATCCGGAACGTGCACGCTCCGTCCACTACCGCGGTTTAGCAGGTAAGTGGTGTATTTTTCAAGAGTGGTGTGAGGTTGGGGGCCTGGACCCAGTGTCCTGCCCCTTGGACTCTGTTCTTTACTTCCTCCAGTCTATCCTGAATAGGCTGTCGGCCTCGACAGTGAGCGTATACGCCGTGGGTTTTGAGGGCGGTACGATGTTCAGCCACCCTCTCGTGAAACGTTTCCTGCTTGGCGCTCGGCGTCAAGCCTGTGGAACGCTCTCTGTTTCCGAGTTGGGACCTCTAACTGGTCCTGGGCCGGTTGTCGGAGGCCCCGTTTGAGCCTCTTGAGCAGGCGCCATTGGATCGGCTGTCCTTTAAGACCACGTTCCTTTTGGCCATCACCTCCGCTAAGCGCGTGGGTGAGCTGTGTGCTCTCTCGGTGCGGCCTGAGTGCCTGTCTATTCGGGCCGATAGCGGTGCGACTCTGAGGCCTAATCCAGTCTTCGTGCCAAAGAATATCTGGAGCTCTTTTCGCTCCAGGGATATTGTGGTTCAGGCATTTCATCCGCCTCCTCACGCTAGTGGGTTGGAGGCGAGCCTTCACCTGTCGTGTCCTGTCCGTGCACTGAGGGTTTACCTTAGTCGGACGCAGGATCTCAGGGCTTTTGATCAACTGTTTGTTTGTTACGGTGGCCCTCGCGTGGGTAAGGCGCTATCCAAGCAGCGCCTGTCACATTGGTTGTGCAAGGGCATTGCCTTTTGCTACATCAATCAATCAATCAATCAAATTTATTTATATAGCACATTTAAACATGACACTTGTCAACCAAAGTGCTTCACAAAGGATGCTTGGTTCATACACATACAGCTCATTATAGTAATATTCCACAATTATTACATTGATAGTAATAATGGCACACAGTCATAAATTCACCAACATGCGCATTTGTTATACATGCAGGACTCTTTGAGACAGACGTATGCGTATTACCGCTGCCATGTTTGGCGCGGAGCACCCGGGGGGGGGGGGGGGGGGGTAGGGGGGGGGGTTGACGAGACAGCCTTGGCTCCCCCCTCCAGCACGCATACGAGTTAGCTGCCATACAGGCGCTGGGCCATACACGTAGGAGGGGGGGTGGGGGGAGGGGGCTGGGGGTGTGGGGGCCGCATGCCACTCTTATCTCCAAGAGAGCCTTCGACTCCAGCAGCTCAAAGTTCGACCTTGGAGTCGTCCAGGAATTTGTTTTGGCTGACTGACTGGCAACATTTCCCCAGTCACGTTGATTTAAATTTGATTTTGAGTAGAGTGAATTATAACTCTATTGGTTTGAGTGGAGTGAGTTTTAACAACTCCGTCCAAATGACTGAATGCATTAATTAGTCCAAGTGTCTTAATCAGTTCATTTTGGTACGTCCTGTGCGCGGTAAACAGATCCAAAATCTTCTTATTGCAATCCCAAAAGCTTCGATAATCCAAATGTCCACGACTTCAAGTTGGTAGCCTGATTGAAATGTCGCAGAGGCAGAGAGGGTTAGCCATATTCTGCTTCCTTGACGAAAATATGCAATCCACTGATTAGATCCATTTCGAGTTGATTTGAGTATAGTCCGACAACCGGCACAAGGCACAAAGCACAGCAGCGTCAGGCTCCATGGAGGCAGTAGAGGCGGTGGTAGGAATGGCCTTGAGGAGCCTGGGGAGAGGAGAGAAATGCGACTGTCTCTGGGAAGGCTGGGAACAGACTTTACATGTTGGCTGGACAGGTCCCCCCCGGGGGCGTCAGGGCGCACTCCACTCGTGGTGTGGTGGCCTCTGCTGCCCTGTTAGGGGGGGCCTCGGTGGAGGACATCTGTGCTGCGGCCTCCTGGTCCTCCCCGGGTCCTTCGTTAGGTTTTACCTCATGGACATGACTGGGGGTTCTGTCTCCCAGGCGGTTCTGAGGTCTGGGACCTCTCCTGCATCCCGCCATCAGGTGGGCTAGCAGGGGTGTGTGGGTGTGATCCGCGGGGTGCTGTGTCACACGTGGTCCCGCCTGTGCTGTGCGTTCAGGGGTACCTGGTTCCCCCTTTTTTTATTTCTTTTTTTTGCACTTTGGTGGAGTTGACTGCCTCCCCCCCTTCGTTAGGACGGGCGGGTGGACGGCACTCCCCTCCTCCCTGGCTGGGGCTTACGGGCCCTCAGGGGGTGCACTTGTCGGGCCACGCATCCGCTCTGCCCCTTATCTCAATATGGCAGAGCGAGACGCGATAGCCAGTAATGAGATATTATGAAAGGTTATTCTATAACCTAGTTATATGAATACTGGCTGAGCGTCTCGCTCTTAGCGCCCTGAGGTCCCTTGGATGTTTTTCCGCTTATGGAAATCGAACTGGGAAGGGTGAGCGTGACCAGTGGGTGCATTTGTTTGTTTCGCATGCACGCTAGGTGCGTGGAGATAAGAGGTTATCTCAATATGGCAGAGCGAGACGCTCAGCCAGTATTCATATAACTAGGTTATAGAATAACCTTTCGTTACTTTTCCAAGTGGCTGTGCATTACTATTTAGTTACTATCTCATAATGCTGATGATAAGACAGCCAGGGTTACAGTCAGCTAGACCGGAGATGGGACGTGCGCTCGCGCACGCACACAGCCACACACACATGAGAATAACAAACTATAATACCATGTTTTATATTACACAACGGTTTTACAATTTTCTTTTTAATAAAAATTATATTATATACATTTTCTATTTTATTTATTTTGGGAACCACTGTCCTAGAGTGCCTGAGTAGTGGACAGCTGTGACCTTATATGGCCTGATGGCTGATGACGTCTCATGATGACCTGTCTGAGCAGCCAATCATGATTTATGACATTATGCACTTTCAATAAAGCATTATTTAAAAAAAGAACTGTTGTCATTCTTATGTTGTGGCAGCAGCAGGGGGGACGACGACGACTTCGTAACCTAGTTACTTTCTAAGTTACTTTGATAATAAAGTAATCAGTAAAGTAACTAGATTACTTTTTAAAGGAGTAATCAGTAATCAGTAATCAGATTATTTTTAACAAGTAATCTGTGGCATCACTGATCACCTACAATACCATATCACCCATAAATGATCGCCCAAAACACTTTTTCACCCAAAACACTACATTACCCGTAACACATTATGAACACCTTATCATCCAAAACACCTTATCACCACCATACCAACACTTTATCACCCACAACACATCAGGGCCTTATCATCACCACATCAGTCCAAACACCTTGTCAACACTGTTATGGTTTGTAAGCAACCCCAACAGCATGACACAGACAGGTAGTTCAGAGTTAGCCAAAGACTAAGGGTGTATTTATCTTCACAAAACAGAAATGTGCAACAATAATGTTAATCCATTTGAGGGGAATGTCCTTTAGCCAAGTTGGGCTCTGCGGCTCTGCAGCACTGCCCTTAGCAGAGTAGACTCTGCGGCTCTGCAGCTCTGCCTCTAGCAAGGTTGACTCTGCGGCTCTGCAGCTCTATGCTATCCCACTCATGAGGAAAAAAGAAACAGAGAATGACATTAGTCCCAAAACGTAGAAATTATGAGGGAGAGTCCAGAAACAAAACAAATCAACAATTCTTCAGTGTTTAAGGAAACACACAAAAACGGATGAAGGCAGTGAGTCCAGGACAACAACGAGGATATCAGTTCATAGAAAAATAGTCTTCCAAAAGACTCACCAGGAGCAAGGTCGAAGTGGAAAAACGAGGCACGGGTCCGCGGAGGCAGAGAGAGAAAACAGCAACAACTTCCTAGGGACGGCAGAGAAGCGTCTTGCACTGGGAATAACATGAGAGGGAACAGCAGTAGAGTTGGTGGTGACAAAACGACCCGACACTGAATGTTCTGCAAACCGTGTATAAGAGTCCTCCCGATCCGCTGATTGGAAACTCCTCTCAGGTGCGTGATGGTAATTGGCGCTGAGAGGCACGCAGTGCTGGGCCAGCCCTCACAGTACTCCCCCTCCACGGGAGCCACCTGGCAACCTGCCCGGCCTCGGCTTGTCCGGATGGGAACGATGGAAGTCGGTGATCGGGGCGGGGTCCATGATGAGCTGGCGGGAGACCCAGCTCTGTTCCTCGGGACCGTATCCCTCCCAGTCCTCCAGATACTGGAACCCCCGTCCTCGGCGTCGGATGTCCATGAGCCGGCGGACCCTCCACTGGGGGTGTCCATCCACCATCTCGGGAGGAGGCGGATCTGGGGCAGGAGGCATCAGGGGACTGAGAGAGACAGGTTTTACACAGGACACATGAAAAACAGGATGAATCAGCATGGAGGCTGGAAGCTTTAGACTCACCGCCGTGGGACGGAGCACCTTCCGGATCTCGAAAGGGCAGACGAACCGGGGGTTCAGCTTCTTGGCGGTGGATTGAAGCGGGAATGCGGATGGCGAGGCTGATTAGGGCCTCGAGCGAATCGGGCTCCTCCCAGGTGGCGAGCTGGTCCCTCACAGCCTCGTTGAGACCCCTCAGAAACATGAAACGAAGCGCCCGGTCGTTCCAACCACTTTCGGTTGCAGCCAGTCTGAACTCCAGCGTGTAGTCGGTGACCCTGCCACTGCCCTGCTGGAAGGTGCCCAACCGGGCTCCAGGATCCTGGCCACAAGCTGGGTGGTGGAAAACCCTTCGGAGTTCTGCCACAAAATCTGAGTAGGAAAAACAGAAGTTAGCCCTCATGGACCAGGAAGCAGTAACCCACTGTGCTGCTCGGCCTGTGAGCAGGTTAGTCATGTAAGCCACCTGGGCAGCCTCCGTCGTGAATCTGCTGGGTTGATGAATGAAAACTAACTCACACTGCATGATGAATGTGGCACAGTCCTCAGTCGTGGGCTGGAGAGATGGGGCTCCCAGGGAGCGGGGTTGGGAGGTGCAGGGTCAGCCGCGGCGACGGGTAGTCTGGCTGGGACTCCTGCCAATGGTGGGAAAAAAAGCCAAAAAGCAGGGTGTTAAGTGCTGAACTGAGAGTCTGCAACTGGTGTAGAATATCTGCCTGCTGATTACCCTGCACAGTCTGCTGGGTGGTTAGTATGTCCAGAGAAGTCTGGAGTGGCTGAACCTGGGGCCAGAGGCCCTGCACAGCAGCCGCAGCCGCCTCTAGCTGTTGAGTGTGGGCGTTGGTCAGCTGGATCTGACCTGCCAAGGCTGCTCTAACACTGTCTGTGTCGGCTGGGATCGACATGGTCGGGTCGTGCTGTGTCATCCTCCCACATGCATGTGTACAAAGGCATTCATGTCTGCGATCAGTAGATCAGCAGGTCACCATTTTTTACATCTGTCATCAGAAAATGTAACCCCATTGTCTGTCTCGACCTTCATAATAATTGAGTCAGCTGGTTGATAGGACATTGCTCCTCAGACTAGACATTTATTTATCACCTGATGTTGTAACTGCTTTTTTTCTCCTTTTTTTTTATTTTTTTTTTTTTACCTCTATGCATTTAATTACCCCTGGGGAATATGAATTATGGATTACTTGTGGAATAATAAACAATGAATTGTGGATTATTTGTGGATTTATGAACTGTGTTAAGTGATGTTCTCTTCTTATGTGTTCAATTGGTTGGATGTGAACAACACGCCACTGATCGGGTTTTCCTTTGCTAGGTGGATTAAGATTAACCCTGTGGGACTGACCAGACATGGCCGGAACCATAGAAGGGACCTTGATTTTTACGGAGCCTATTCTTCTCTGCACAACCGTTGTTTTGGCTTTCACTACCAGGGCAGTGGCATATTTTTTATCTTCCTCTTCCACAGCCATTAGACTGTCTCCCAGTATCCATGCCTGCCCTATCCCCGTTTCCCATTGTTGTGTTTTAACGTAGGTAAGTGTAAATGTCAGGTAGTCATTTTAGTTCCTCGTCTGTGTTCCCCCATACCCTATTGTCTGCTTGCACAGCCCCCATCTTGGTCCGCTAAGGTGAAGGGATACATCTGTGACCGTAGCAGCATTCCCCTGTACCCTGTGCCCAATCAGTCACTAAGTGGAGCCTAACTTGTTGCATGGTATTGTGTAAACACAGGCATTTTGAGTGCATGTTTAGCCTGCTGTCCTCTAGACTAGTTACAGTGTGTGTGAATTCTACTGCATGAGTAGTGTGGCTCACAAATTGAGCGTGAATTGTATCTGAACGTCAGCTAAACGAAAGAGATGATTGTGGACTTTAGGAGGTCGGGGGCCAGGGACTACAGCCCCCTCAGCATCGACGGGGCACCGGTCGAGAGAGTTTTTTTTTTTGATACACTTTTTTTCTCCCATTTTCTATATTTTCTCCCATCCCAATTTCGTATCATCCAATTCAACCCTCCCCTGTCACGAACGCTGTTTCTTGCCTCCCACAAGCCGGCTGCAATGTGGACTAAGTCATACATAGCACAAGTCCCCTCCGGTACTTGAGGTAACAGCAGTCGCATCTTTTCACCTGCGCAGCTCGATCTCTCAGTGGCGAGGAGTAACGCGTGGGAGGCTCACGCTGCCCCCGACACTTCCTGATTCTACTGCGCAGGCGCACCAACCGACCTGTAGGAGTCGCTGTCCACAACGCCCGATCCCCACCCATCAGTTTCCCACCCCCTAATACGGCCAATGTGTATTAGTACGGACGACCAGCTAAACTGAAAGCAAATGTGGAGCGCTGGGCTCGAACAGGCGAGCCCAGCGTCTCCAGATTTCGTGGCGAGCGCCTTGCCCACTACGCCACGTAGCCGCCACCAGTCGAGAGAGTTTTAAGTACCTTATCCACATATCCGAGGACCACACACATTGACAGTGTAGTGAAGAAGGCACGGCAACGCCTCTACTTCCTTCGGCACATAAGGAAGTTCAAAGTGAGTCAGAAGATCCTTAAGAACTTCTACTTGTGCACATAGAGAGCATCCTGACTGGTAACATCACCTCCTGGTTTGGGAATAGCACCGCACAAGACCGCAGCAGACTACAGAGAGTGGTCCATTCAGCCAAACGCACAATTGGAGGTGGGCTTCCCACTCTCCAGGACATTTATAACAAGCGTTGCAGGGCCAAGGCTAAGAGAATAATCAAAGACTCTAGTCACCCAAACAACTGCCTCTTTGAACTGCTGCAGTCAGGCAAGTGCTACCGGAGTCTCATGGCCAGTACAGAGAGACTCAGTAGGAGCTTCTATCCCCAGGCCATCAGGATGCTCAATGACAATGACACTATGTAACAACCCATCATTTACACTCACTGCACACACATCCACATGTACAGTACACACTCACTTTAAAGGAACACTCCCACATTTTGGGAAATTTGCTTATTTGCCATCTACCCTGGAGTTAGACAAGAAGATACATACCCTTTTCTTCTCTGTGCATGCATTTACATTTACATTTACATTTAGTCATTTAGCTGACGCTTTTATCCAAAGCGACTTACAAGTTCTGTACGACAAGCCATCAGGAAGGGCACAACTCTATCAGCTGAGTAACAATGTTCATCAAAGTGTTGAGTGCTACAGTGTAGGTTAGTTTATTAGGACAAGTGCATGACAGTATGGTTAGTTAGGGTTAGATAATTTTTTCTTTTTTTTTTCTCTTTTCTTTTTTTTATTCAGATAATGGTTGAAGAAGTGCGTCTTTAGTCGACGGCGAAAGATTGGACGTGTTTCGGCTGTCCTAATTGGGTTGGGTAGTTCATTCCACCATTGTGGGGCAAAGATTGAGAATAGGCGACTTCTCTTTGATGACCCTCCCGGAGCTTGGATAGGAGTAGGTCTGAGGCGGCCAGAAGATGCAGAGCGTAGGGGTCTTGAGGGTGTGTAGTTAGAGACCATTGACCGGAGGTAGGCGGGAGCAGTTCCCTTTGCTGCACGGTATGCTAGGTCGAGGGCCTTGAAGCGGATTCGTGCAGCAATGGGGAGCCAGTGCAGGTCCCTAAGAAGTGGGGTGACATGGGCCGACTTCGGTAGGTTTGAGATCAGGCGGGCCGCTGCGTTCTGAATGAGTTGAAGAGGCTTAGTGGCATTGGCCGGGAGGCCAGCGAGCAGTGCGTTGCAGTAGTCGAGGCGGGAGATGACTGTTGATTGGACGAGGAGTTGGGTGGCTTCTTTTGTCAGGAAGGGGCGGATCCTTCTGACGTTGCTCAGGAGGAATCGGCAGGTTCTGGTTGTCGCTGCGATGTGAGCAGAGAAGTTCAACTGGTCGTCGAGGACAACACCAAGGTTCTTGGCGGTCGGGGACGCGGTCACAGCTGCATTCTCGACTGTGATGGAAAGGTCGGTCAGGGGGGAGGATTTGGCCGGCAGGTGGAGCAATTCTGTTTTGCTTAGGTTCAGTTTGAGGTGGTTGGTCGTCATCCAGGCAGAGATGTCGGACAGACAGGCCGAGATCCGCTCAGAGACGTGGATATCTGAGGGAGGGAAGGAGAGGAAGAGTTGAGTATCGTCGGCATAACAGTGGTAGGAGAAGCCATGAGACGTGATAATGTTACCCAGTGATTTAGTGTAGAGGGAGAAGAGAAGGGGTCCTAAAACCGAGCCCTGGGGGACACCCGTCCGCAGGGGGCGGGTGGCCGACAGGGTCCCTCTCCATGACACTTGGTAGGAGCGGTCATTGAGGTATGATGACAACCATGTCAGCGCAGAGCCAGCCACTCCCATTCCTGCGAGGGCCGCGAGGAGGATCTGGTGGTTGACTGTGTCGAAGGCTGCAGATAGATCTAGGAGAATCAGGACAGAGGAGAGGCCTTTCGCTTTTGCTAAGTGAAGTGGCTCTGTGACCGCAATGAGGGCTGTCTCTGTGGAGTGACCAGTCCTGAAGCCTGACTGATTAGGGTCTAGGAGGTAATTCTGTAAGAGATAAGCAGTAAGTTGGTTGGATACAGCACGTTCAAGTGTTTTAGAAAGGAAGGAGAGAAGAGAGACAGGACGGTAGTTGCCTATGACGGTAGGGTTCAGGGATGGTTTTTTTATGAGGGGCGTGACTGGCTTGTTTTAGGGAGGTGGGGACCACCCCTGAGTTGAGTGAGGAGTTGATGGTTGCAGTTAGGAATGGGAGGATGTCTGGTGCTATGGTCTGGAGGAGTGGGGAAGGTAGCCGGTCCAGCTGGCATGTAGTCGGACGGTTCGACGTTACCAGTGTCAGGGTCTCGGCTTCTGTAATGGGAGAGAAAGATGACAGAGTGAAGGATGAGGTTCTCGATTCAGCATTTGGAATGAGTGGGGGTTGGGAGAAGGAGCTGCGGATGTTCTCCACTTTTTCCTCAAAGAAGATCGCAAAGTCTTCGGCAGAGAAAGATGAGGGAGGGGGGGGTGGGGGGGGGGAGTGAGGAGGGAGGACATGGTAGCATGCAGTTTGCGAAGATTCTTGGCAGAGGCCTCGATCCTATGGTGAAAGAAAGAAGCTTTGGCATTAGTAATGGTTTTGGATAATGTTAACAAGAGGTTGTGATATGTGTCGATGTCAGCAGTGAGGCGTGACTTTCTATACTTCCTTTCAGCTGCTCTCAGGACCTGTCTTTGTTCTCTCATTGGATCTGTCAGCCATGGACTGGGTGGGGAACGGCGGGCAGGTTTCTCAACGAGGGGACAGAGCTTGTCGAAGGAAGTTGCAAGGGCTGAGAGGAGGGTGGAGGTTGCCATCTCTGTGGAGAGAGCAGAGAAGGTGTCACTCAAAGGTAGAGCGGACAGTATGTCAGAGGAGAGGGTGGAGGGGGATAGGGAGGGCAGGTTGCGTCTGAGTGAGACGGTTTGAGTTGGGGTGAAGACCTTTCGGTTAAGCATGAGAGTTAGTGAGAAGGATATGAAGGAATGGTCAGATACATGTAGGGGAGTTACCGTGGTGTTAATGATGCTGGAGTTACGGGAAAATATGAGATCCAAGGAGTTGCCTGCTTTGTGGGTGGGAGGCATGGCAGTGGGAGTCAGGTCAAATGATTGTAGGAGGGAGACTACTATGACTGACTGAGATGAGTCAGGCAGGTTGAAGTCGCCCAATAGAAGGAGAGGGGTACCATCTTCCGGTAAGGAGCTTAGAAGCATGTCCAGCTCATCTGTGAGGTGATCGAGCGGACCTGGAGGGCGGTAGAGTGTAACAATGGTGAGATTGAAAGGATTAGAGACAGATACTGCATGATATTCAAAAGAGGAGAGTGACAGTGCTGGGAGGGGTGTTAAGTTTGTAGTCCATGAAGGAGATGTCATGAGGCCAGTGCCTCCACCCCGTCTGGAAGGTCGAGGTGTGTGAGTGAAGTTATAGTTTGTAGATAATGCTGCAGGTGTTGATGAGTTATTGGGGGTTATCCAGGTCTCAGTTAGAGCCAAGAGCTGCAGATTTTGACTATTGGCGTAGGCAGTAATGAAGTCAGCTTTCTTGACTGCTGATTGACAATTCCATAAGCCTCCCCGTACTGTGACAGGTGTATTAGTGGCTGTATGAGGGTAGGATAGATTAGCCGGGTTGCTAGCAAACTGCCGTGGGTGGGTTGAATCTGTTCTGGAGGAGCAGATTGTGGATATGAGACACATTGTGGTGTCAAGAGTGGCAGGGAGGAAGTAGAGAAATAGCAGAGTGGGAGGGAAAGGGAGATTTTTCAGAGTGGAGTGAAAGATAGGACTAGGGTGTACTTAGCACTAGGTGGATCGGCGGATCCTTCTGCGGATAACTCCAGGAAAACTCCTCTTTGTCCCTCTTCTTTTCTCGACGCTTCGCTGACGCTAAGCCAGCAGGCCTTTAAATCCCTATCACTAATTAGTGCTGTCTAACACCTGGCCCTTAATGGGTCACTTAAGGAAACAAAATGGCCACTTTAAACACGCCCCTTAATCAAGTCAGCTGGTCAGGTCAGCAATCAAGTCTCAGTTTAAAGATATTACTAAATTACTTAAAATGTCTTACCCTGATGCAGTGTAAGTCTCTCAGTGAATGAGCTGTCCTTCCACAACAGAATGTAGTACAGAGTGATTCCAGGAGAGGCTGAGGTTCTGCTTTTAAGAAGTGACAGGGCTCTGAGATCACACTCAGTACACAAGTGCTGTCTTTAAGCAGGAAGCAGCTTTTAATGGGGCACTTAAGGAAACAAAATGGCCGCTTTAAACACGCCCCTTAATCAAGTCAGCTGGTCAGGTCAGCAATCAAGTCTCAGTTTAAAGATATTACTAAATTACTTAAAATGTCTTACCCTGATGCAGTGTAAGTCTCTCAGTGAATGAGCTGTCCTTCCACAACAGAATGTAGTACAGAGTGATTCCAGGAGAGGCTGAGGTTCTGCTTTTAAGCAGTGACAGGGCTCTGAGATCACACTCAGTACACAAGTGCTGTCTTTAAGCAGGAAGCAGCTTTTAATGGGGCACTTAAGGAAACAAAATGGCCGCTTTAAACACGCCCCTTAATCAAGTCAGCTGGTCAGGTCAGCAATCAAGTCTCAGTTTAAAGATATTACTAAATTACTTAAAATGTCTTACCCTGATGCAGTGTAAGTCTCTCAGTGAATGAGCTGTCCTTCCACAACAGAATGTAGTACAGAGTGATTCCAGGAGAGGCTGAGGTTCTGCTTTCAAGCAGTGACAGGGCTCTGAGATCACACTCAGTACACAAGTGCTGTCTTTAAGCAGGAAGCAGCTTTTAATGGGGCACTTAAGGAAACAAAATGGCCGCTTTAAACACGCCCCATGCAGTAGGAGTAGGAAGACGTGCACCAGTTAGCCTACTGTAGCTTAGTGTCAGTCACTGGAAGTAGGTTTCTCCATTAGCCTAGTTCCCAACATCTTCCTACCTGTCAGGGTACCTCCCCCTTTTCCCCTATAGGCTGCTGCGTGGTGTGTGCGATCCCACCACCATAACAGCACCAAACATTGGCCATTGGCAAGCTGGTTGTCGAAAGAAGATTTCCTACCACCCTCAAATTTCTTTGTAATAAATGAATTTCCAAATTAATATTTACCTCTGTTACACCTTCCTCCCTTGTGTGTTGTATTGCTGTTTTGGGAATCTGTGGAAACTAGTCCAGTTCAATTTCCTTGACCTGTGACACAAATACTCCACCTCTGTCAGGAACCTCGGGGTTATCTTCGACAGCAATTTTTAATTTGATAAACAGGTCAGCGCCGTAGTCAAAAACAGTTTTTTCCACCTCAGACTCCTGGCAAAGACAAAGGCATACCTCTCCCAAAGTAACCTAGAGACGGTGATACATGCCTTTGTCACCACTCGCCTCGACTATTGCAATGCCCTCTACACAGGCATCGACAAATCCCTGCGCCTCCTCACCAAAACAAAAAAACATGAGCACATCAGCCCAGTTCTGGCCTCGCTCCACTGGCTGCCTGTTCATTTTAGGATAGATTTTGAATCAGCCCTAATTGTTTTTAAACCACTATATGGTACGGCTCATCCCTAGCTATCTGAGCTCTTGCACCGCCACACCCCCCACGATCCCTTAGATCAGCTGACAAGCTGC
Source organism: Notolepis coatsorum (assembly GCF_963971535.1). Taxonomy (NCBI): domain Eukaryota; kingdom Metazoa; phylum Chordata; class Actinopteri; order Aulopiformes; family Paralepididae; genus Notolepis; species Notolepis coatsorum. The sequence goes on along the minus strand of NC_140180.1, from coordinate 30,050,630 downwards.
TATTGGTGGTGCCTAGAACTAGGCTCAAGACTAGGGGAGACAGAGCCTTCTCCACCGCAGCGCCTAGACTGTGGAACAGCCTCCCCCTCAACATACCCAGACCTTGCAGGTTTTTAAATCACTTTTAAAAACCTACCTGTTCTCCCTGGCCTCCCCCCCCCACTTAATCACCACTAGACCCCTGGCCCTTCTATCTTCTAGACCCCTGGCCCTTCTATCTTCTTTGATTTTCTGTGTCCTACCTGTTTTTATTACATTCATTGTTTTACTGTGTTTTTAATTTTATATCGTGCATCGTAATATTTAGTTTTTTATCAACCTGCCTGTGAAGCACTTTGGTGCCAGCTGCCGCTGCTTGGAAATGTGCTATATAAATAAAATTAACTTGACTTGACTTGACTAAACAAAATATTTTCAGGTGATGTGTCATCCTCTCACATTCATTTGCACAAATTCATGTCTGGGATCAGCGTCACAGAGGTCACCATTTCTGATGATGTGACACCACTGTACCTGCATTGCCCTCTGCCAACAACCTGAGCCAGGAACTCAGGCTAGGCTGGCTGAGCTTTCAATGCAAAAAACTCAAAAACAATTGTGTTGTTCTTGAACTAATATCTTACCCAGATAGTGGTGATGCTTGGTGAGCCCCCTTCTTTCTGCGTCTTCTTGGCTGTCGTTTTCTCCCTCTCAATAGTGGCAGAGCTCATGTCACAGGTTGACAAGACCATGGTCCTTTTGTGGATATACAGTATACTGTGATACAAGAAAAGTCTGTGGATTAACCTTTCTTTTCCTATAATGTATTGGATTTCCCGCAGATAACTTTTTCCTCTTCACCACGGCTGTGCTGACTAGGGCTTGTGACGATTAACAATGTAATCCGATAGTCATGCACAGCTGTGGGCATTGCAAACTAATTATGGGAATACCTGAGATGCCTGTTGTCCGCTATGGATTTGTGGAGCAGGCGCCCGGGTCTGCCCCTATGTTTCCTTTCCCGTTGTTTTCCAAGTCTCTGAGCTACAAGATGGCAGACTACTTCAGATGGAGGTCTCACGACAGTGTGCTGTCCGTCCCACTCTGTATCTACAACGTCGGATCCCCCATCATCAACAGCTTGACGTCCTTCCTTTCCAACCCAACTGCATGACTCAACAGGAGGATGGCACACATTGCCGTGCACTTGGGACAGGGCTTTCTGGGAACATCGGATGGAAAACCACAGGGGGCAACCTATTCTCACAAACATCCACAACAGTCAACAGTCTCCCTGAACCGGTTCCAAATGTGTCTCACAATGTCCGGGTGTAACCGTCACTCGTCCTGGTGCGGTCCCCTCTCCGCTCCCACATTGTCCTGGAATGTGGAGAGCCGTGAGATTGTGCAGATTCAGTGAGGCCCACAGCCACAGATCCACTACAGCTTGGTGTAGTGCATGTCTCTCACTAGGCCACTATTGCGTGAGAACAACACGTCCCTCCCCATGCTGCAAGAGTGGTGTCCATGAAGGGACGGTATGTTGCCAAGAGGATCTCTGGGGTCCTCCCCAGTGATCCCGGTCACTTTTGACAGATGAGGGAATTCTTTCCTCTTCCATACATCTTATAGAAAACCACCCCTGCACGTGTGAAGAAGGCCCAGATGGACCACTGAGTGGGCTGAAGCCATCCTGCCTAGCAGACGCATCACAGATAGAGTTGTGACAGTTCTCCAAGAGTTAAACACTCTCAAGGATGATAGGATATCCTCCTGTCGCTGAGGAGAGAGGGAAACCCTCATGGAAGGTTCAGAATGTTTCCCAAGAGCAGCATCTTTTGACTTGGAAAACGAGCACTCTTGTTCCAATTCACTGCAAATCCTAAAATAGACAGATGCTCTACCAGCATTCTGTTGTGATTCATACTGTAGCTGTCTCCTCAAACTGGTTGAGAACCAGAATGTTGTCCAAGTAGAATAGACGTCTTACTACCTGGTGATGAAGAAGCTCCATCTCCAAGCACTTGGTGAAAGTTCAGGGTGCCTGAATGGAATGGTATTCATATGCCTTCCCTTGGAAGGTAAGATGGAGGGATGTTCTGCAAGGTGGAAAGATGGGGATGTGAAAGCAGATGTCTTTCAAGTCTATTGACATGAACCAGTCCCCCCTGTCTGACAGAGCATAACAGATGTTTGACTGTGATCATTCTCAACGTTTTCACTGCAATCAGCTGATTGAGTGACGAGAGGTCTAGGATTGATCTGACACCTCCGGTTTTCTTGGGGACCAAGAAAGGCTTGGAGTAAGCCCCTTTCATCGTGTGCAGCGGTGGGACAATGGAAATGACCTGTTTGGACAGTAGAGAATGAATCTCGTCTATGAGAGCAGAGAGCATTCTCAACGTTATGTCTATGCATCCTGATAGCATTTCTCTAGCCATACTGGGTAGAATTCTGATAGCAGCCGAGCCTCTAGCTGAGATAGGTTGGCTATGAATTAGTTGTACAAGACATGAGTCCTTGCCGCAGTCTGCATGGAGAAAGTGGCACCCATGGAGAAGACGGATGGAAAGGGAGGGGTGAATGTGGGAAATCTAACTTGCCACGGCATCATCAAGTGGTTTCCTAGTGGAGGGAGACTGCTGACTGTCATTAGAAACCACTGCAGTGAAATGCACCCTTTTAATTGCAACAATGAAAATCAGGATGCGGGTTGCCTCTGGTGAACATGACATCACCAGAGCTACCGGAGCCCAGGACTCTGCAGCTGTCATTGTGGCTGAGGACCTCATTGAGTAGCAGTGAAGGGCACTGTTTTCATTGAAGGAATGAAAAACCGGATGCGGCCTGCCTTGGGTGAAAGTAACGTCACCCGGGCTCCTGGCTGTTCAGCACTCTACCGCTGCCAGCATAAGTGAGGACCTCATCGAGGACTGTGGGTGGCAGGAGGGATGTCTTGTGGGCATGGTCTGCATGTGAGCCGTTTAGGGTGAACCACACTGAGGCCTGAAAATCAAGCAGCCCTATCAGTGATGCCGGCATGTGTCTGTGTTTATCGGGAGAGTTTGTTTGGAAACCTTTGCTCTTTCTGGGACCATATAATGCTGTTTGTTCGAATGGACTTAATTTATTTCCATTGAAAAAAGGAACAACAAATCTTTTTTATCACACTCACAATGGGTCGGAGCGCGGGTGTTACCCCAGCTCCCTCCGCCAGTCACTTGCGCTTCTTGGGCGCTGATGGGTGGCTCCAACAAGACTGACCCGAAGAACATTGATGGCTGCTGGCGCTCGGACCTGGCGCACTGCAACTGTTGTTGAGACAATAGCGGATGCTGCAGCGGCGTTACATTTCCCTCTGTAGTCTTGATGGTGGGAAGACTCGTAAGTCCGGCGGTGCTGAGCCTGCTGTGCTGAGCGAGCCTTGGGTCTGCAGAAACCAGCCAGTTTCAGAAAGTGGCTCTCCGTTTTCCATAGCCTGGCATCCTCAATGGAAGAACCGAAATGGCTGCCATCAGAGAGTGGAGCGCAAATGAGAGGTTTCTTCCCGGAGCTCGGCGAGGTTTGACCGAGGCAGTTCGTCTGCATCATGGTAGAAAGCTTCCCAGCGGCAACAGCCTGAGCCTGAGGAAAGTGAAGAACGGTGCCGTCTGAGGACATGATTTCCATATCCGCTGGATCCGGTTTTACTAAACCCAGCTGCCACGTTGGAAAGGAATGCAGAAAGAAGGGCAATATTATTTCCTCTGTGCAGTGGAGGAATAATGTCTTGTCAGTCAACTCACGTAGATGGAGCTGCTGTGTTGGTTTCGGTTTCACCCCCAGGTGCCAGATGGTATCAGGGCAGTGGAGGGAGACCAGCGGTTCATCCAGCCATGGCGGGCCATCTTTCTGCTGCTTCACACGGCCACTCTACCTGTGTGAAATGTAGATAGGCCTTGGTGATTGTCCTCACCAGCCTTCGGAATCAACCGTGTGCACAGAAAGGACTGTGGCTGAAGTGCAGGACCCTGAAAATACTCGCATCAGGCTCAGGTGTGGGAGGAAGGGCAGGAATTGGAATTTCACAGACTGCGGACGCAGCTTTGATGAGCTTCGGGAATACTAGAGACACCTCGTCACACACTTGATTCAAGGGGAGGGGTCTCGTTCACTGGTGGACTTACATGACATCATGGCAGCTTTATGAAGGTACTGTGCTGTGTATTATGGCCTGGAGGTGCAAAACATAACCAACACAATTCATTTATCTATCTATTTAACAAGTCCGATTTCTTTCATTCTTTCTTTTTTTGTATTGACTGCCTAACTTCACTACAACAATTTCATTAAAACAACACAAGCATGAGTAGCGAACCATATGCACATGAAACTGAAGGCTGGTAGCAACCAAAACCTTAAACGCAGGTAATTACAGTTTAAATTAGACTGTTTTTTATTGCCTCTTAGTGCTTGGCCGATGGTGAGGTTTAAGATGAGTTGGCGTCATTTACAACGTCTTAAATAGCTTGTGGTTCTGGCGTCGCTTTTCAACTGCAGGAATAAACAGGCCGGTTTGTACTTATTTAAACAACAATACTGTTATTTACATTCCATTTAATTGATAAAGACCTCACATCTGCATGTGTGAGTTTTTTTTTACATCATCTTATGACGCATGAGGTGCTACTAACTCAAACCTAGGTGGTCTTCAAAATAACTCAATAACATGGTGGTAAATGTTACAATAGTTTTCAAGTAATGAGCCCACAGATCAGCTACACAATTAGCAATTTATCACTCCAAAAGAACACACCTCAAGGATGCCATTTTACTTTTATTTCCATATTTTGTTACAAAGTTACGTCACTGTGGTGCTTTCACGAGTGTCAAGCAATTTGAAAGTTGCATTGAGCATGAGGCAGTTTTGTTGGGGTGCCTAGCTTCTAAATCCTGTTGTAATTGGTGGTTTTATTATTCAGCTTCCGCCACATGTACCTCAACACATGCGTTGCTTTTATGCAGTTTGGCCTGCTGATAAACCAGCACAAGTTATGTGATGACACAAAGAAGTGGAATGAACAAACCTCCTGGTGACGCTGTAACACGCTTTAAAAATTGTAAATTCAAATGTCCGTATCTTATGAACCATATACAGTAGAGATGTGACACTGAACCATATACAGTAGAGATGTGACACTGAACCATATACAGTAGACATGTGACACTGAACCATATACAGTAGAGATGTGAAACTGAACCATATACAGTAGAGATGTAAAACTGAACCATATAGAGATTTGAAACTTGGACCCATAAAGGACCCATAAAGTCCACCATATTGGATTTCCCACAATTTAGAATTTTTGGAAAAAGCCAAAAGGTTTTTTTCCCTAAAGCTTTTTGGTTCTTGCACCAATGTGAACCAAATTTGCAGCATAACTTTAGGGGCCATAGTTATGCATCTTTTGTTGAATTCAGCTGAATTGGTTGAAAGACATGGGTTCTGTGAACAAACACATTTGTGGAAATGGCACCAAATACATGCATGACCACATGCACATCAAAAGTTACTTGCATGACTTTGTTTCCAATAGGGAGGTGTAGTGGTTACGTTATTGTTGTTTCCGGCCGGTCCACCTCGCTTGAAATTACAATGTATTTCCAATGCACACATTTCTAAATCGTCTCTAGTTTAAAACAAATAAAGCAGGAACATTGGCATGGTGTACCTTTCTGTGTGTATTCATATACAATCTATAGCTCAACATGAAACAATTAGCAATTAATCATAAAATAATTACGTATCATTTTATTTCAACCAAAAATGCTTAAACAATAATGTTAGTGATAGAAGGGAACTCATTTTGTGCAAAAAATGGAAAGCTTGCCAATGTTCATGAAGCAAAATTATTACAATAGCCGATAATACATTTCCCCAATGATAAATCCCTATACGGGTGGACCGCACGCGAAACTAAAGTGACGTCAGACTACACCTCCCTATAAGGAAGTTGTTTAGTAATGTCTGCCGGTTACAATATGCAGATCAGTTAATAAATACTAGAGATGCAGCCATTTCAATTTTCACACTAATCACCCAGCATCCCATTCATTTTAAGGGTAAATTCTGTTCATAGAAGAGGTCGATAACTTTCTGGTGATGAAAACAAGGTTATGGTTTAATAATCAGTGGGTGCTCTGTGCTCTTCATCCAGGGTGCAGCCAGAGTAGGAACAACACAACGTTTCAAAAACAAAGTAATCCAGGAATGGTCAAATTGACCTTAGTTTAATTCATAAAGAGGTACAACATTCGAGTGATCAACGCTTTTCCCATCGTGGCTTCCTCAGGTTCACTGTTCAGATTTGAACACTCCAGGTGTGCGCTGGATTACTTTGTTTATTGCACTACCACCCCTGCAGGACTTATATAACAGGAGGTGCAAATCCAGAGCCTGCAGAATAATGAAAGACCTGCACCACCCCAACAACAGCCTGTTCAAGCTGTTGCGGTCAGGCAAGCGCCTATACGGACACACGCTACGAGAACAGAGAGACTCCGGCTCAGCTTCTTCCCCCAAGACATCAGAACACTGAACACTGAACTCTCCACTCACAAGTATCACATGAGCACACACACACACACACACACACACACACACACACACACACACACACACACACACACACACACACACACACACACACACACACACACACACACACACACACACACACACACACACACACACACACACACACACACACACACACACACACACACACACACACACACACACACACACACACACACACACACACACACACACACACACACACACACACACACACACACACACACACACACACACACACACACACACACACACACACACACACACACACACACACATGCTGCAACCGCTTTAAACAATCACTTTAAACAAAATGGAAAAGTCACTTGAAAGGAATGAGGAATATAAAAGTCACTTTAAGGAAAGAACAGATGTGGTTCTTGTATAGTATAGTTTAGATATAGTAAGCATAACATAATGACAGAGTTCAAATTGTATATTGTATTGTAATGTACATAGGAACGTGGTTTCATTGCTGGGTTAAGTACTTCTATTCTATTCACATAATATCCTTACTTCATATATCTATTCTATCCACATATATGCTTACCACAGCTGTCTAACGCCTGTCCCGTCTCCCTGTCTCCCTGTGAGTGGCTGTCCCGGAGTGATGACCGAAGTGTTGGACGTCCCGTGATGAAGACCGGGAGGATGCGACCCTCTCTGCGTGCCCCTCTGTCTCCCTGTCTCTGGCTGTCTCGTAGTGATGACCGGAGTGCTGGACGTCCCGTGATGATGACCAGGAGGATGCGACCCTCTCTGCGCCGCTCCCTGTCTCCGGCTGTCTTGGAGTGATGACCGGAGTGGTGAACATCCAGTGATCAAGACTGGGAGGATGCGACCCTCTTTGCGCCGCCCCTGTGCCTCAAATAGATCCGCTATCAGCTCTATCTTTAATCTTTCAAAATGTTGTATCGCTATCAGCTCTATCTTTATTTTTTCAAAATGTTCAGTTGCTATCGCATGCACTCATCTGTGTTTCACTACACACATGAGTGCATGCTTACCAACTGTTCGCCTGTTTTTCCTGTATGTCTGGGAGTGTTGCATTTATTTAATTTGCATTTATTTTAAATTGTTTGGACCTTATGGTGTTCTTGTTTTGTTCTTGACTTATTGTGATGTTTCTTCTTGACTTGTGTAGCATCCTGAATATTCTGCTAAGTATTGTGTGCTGACTAACTGTTACTTTCCCTGTGTGTGTATAAAGTGTGATAAACAGTGTTCCTTTTGATAGCTCGCCCGGTCTAATAACGAGGTGAGGTGCTACTCTTCTCCGGCTTCATTATGGATCACTAACATAACATTGAAGCATCTTTCTCCCGTGCTGAAGTGGTGCACTCAGACCCACAGTTTAGCTGTGTTTAGGGTAGCCAAACAGTATTAGCTCGCGCGCCAGCATCAAACAGCAGCCAGCAGTGGACGTCTCCCCGACGCCGCAGAGGACGCCTCTTCCCACCAGCAGAGGTCGCCACCACAGCACGCTCCTCCAGTTCACCACTGCCCATGCTGTTCACCCCAGCCCGCTGGCTGTGCTTGCGAGATCGCCCGACGCCATCTTGTCACCTGGACGAGAGGTGATAAGAGTGGGTCCGCCATCTTGGCTAAGTACGAACGGTACCTTGTGTGCCCACAGCAACGTCCATTCAAGCGAACGCTAACGACCAGTGTCTAAGGGGTACCCCAAACAATATAAGCCGGCTTTAGTGTAGGTTTTATTTGGTAACGTGGGCCCACATTTAACTGGTTTCTTTTGTATTTTTGTATTATTGTATTGTTATTTGAATTCCCAATGAACTACCTACTTTGTGCATGGGTCTCCCCTAATCCAAGCGGGGTTATTACTAATGTATTGAGCATGCGGTGCCTATGATGGGAATAGTGTTCCCCTACATTACCAGTGAGAGTACCCGGTGCCGTTTATTGAATAATCTGAAGTACAACTTGTAACTGATAAACTGACCAGGCTTTACATAAAGTAGACGTAATTGGGAGCACTGTGTGTGTGTCTGTTTCTTCTATATATGCTAACCTAACCCCTGGGTAAATACTTGTGACTGGTATAATTATTTAACCCTTCCACCCCATTCACAGCATATTAATTAAAGGGTCTATACAGGTGGTCAAGGAAGGGTACTGCTTAAAGGGAAGCCCAATAACACTATTGAACTGACAGTCACCGGGTGTGGGAGGGCTGTCGGAGGTACTGGGGGAAGTGAGAGTGTGTGGGGAGCTACTGCTGACCGCCTTGGAAGGCGAGGGAGACCAGAGTACCATTCCCCAGGTTAGTAAATCCTGGGCCCCATCCACTCCTGCTGCACGCCCTCCAGAACGACGTTCCGGGCCTAAGACGGGGGTACATATAGATCCAACTCTATAGTATCCTGCTACCAGGTGGCTGTGTACTACTACTCCCATAAGCAGGGATAATCCACCCTTCTACACTTGTTTAAAGAAGACGTGTACGGCCCATGGGGACATTAACGTGTATTGTCGGGCCTTACAAATACATTTGATTTGATTTGATTTGATTTGAACCAGTGCCTCCTCAGGAATGTCTATTTTTATCATGCACATCTTATGTCTTACCTGTTTTTTTTTTCTATGTCTATTTTATTATTGTATTATTGCACAATCGATGCGGGCATGACCACCCGCATTTCACTGTATGCCCTGGTATGTATGTGACAAATAAACCTCTTGATTATTGAGTTATATGGTCCTTCAGTGCAAGGGTTCAATTAATTAGGTGAAATAAATAAAGTATTTAAAAATCGAATTATTCTAATAACGCTACAAGAAGTCCCATTAAAATGGAGTGAGAAGCACTGCTTTGTTAGCAGGAAAGAATATAATATACATTTATTTAGGTTTATGTTAATTCATCCAATTACTTTTCCACTACAATGGGGGGACTATGGTCTCAATTACTACATGGTTTAACTGAGATGTTGAACACATATAATGTAAACGCCCTCAAATTAAAGCTAAAGGTCTGCACTTTAACCTCACCGGTCAATATCAAATCCAATGTGCGAGTATACAGAGCCAAAACAACTAGAAGAAATGGGCTCACTGGACTCACTGGACTCAGACATATAGACTGCACTGTATACAGCAGTAGTTGTCAGAGTGGGGTCTGGGGACCCTCAGACTCAGGGATCCTTGGGCGGGTTCCAGGAGGTCCCCAGCAACATGTGGAATAGTTTAATTTCACAAAGATATTATTTACAAGAAGTTGACACAATGAGAAAATGCACAAGAATTACAATGTTTCACTCTCTCTGTTATCTCCACACCTAATAAATCATATCTAACAATACATAATATGTTCTCCTTGTGGAGGTCCCTAGGACATAATATTTCGAGGTGGGATTCGAGACCTTGAAAACCTTAGCTCAAATACACATTGACGGTAACAGTCACATGCTCAGTCTTACACGCACGCACACACCTTCAAAACCACTCTAAAAGAGCACCTACGGGAGACTGCAATTCGAAACTGGCCCCTGTAAATGTCCAAACCCAACCCCCTCCAATGTACAGTTGCATACAAATGTCAAAATGCATTTTTTTTTACATAATTTATAGGGAATGTGAAGTTGACGTCACATTTCTGGGCCACGCCACTATTTCCATTGACTGTGTGTGTTGACAGGTGGATTTATGGTTAAAAGATGTTTATTTTGTGTGAAAAGCTGCAACAGAAAATCTCATGACTGAGAACCTCGGCCCTTCATTTTCTTGATCCCTTCTTCCCTTTTGTGCATTCATTTGTAGTGATCCTCCACAGATGGAGTGACGTTTAACTTCCCATCCACTTCACAAGCCCTATGACCTTCAGAGAGTCTGCCACGGAGACAGACTGCGCTGTTTCAGGGTGTGTGTGCTAGTACACATGTCATCATTTGAAACATGCCCTGCCACTGGGGACGGCTGGGGACAGCGGGATGCATCGGACAAGCCACTGTGCGTCGCTGTCGGCAGAATCCAGCGGTTTAGACAATTGGAATCATGCAGCGATGTATCCATTGTGTGAGGAATGCTTTACATAACATTAAGCTGAATTGCTGAGGGCCTTTTGTTCTGGCATTAATGGAGTTGATGTTTCGTTTCCTTTTTGAATATATGCTTGCAAAACATGAGTACTAAATGTTCAGCGGATATCATATGCTGTAATTCATGATCCTCCAGAGACTGTATCTGGGCACACAAACTGGTACTGTAATGTAAGAAACTATCGGGCATTGCTGACTTCTTCTCATAACCAATGTGTTATCTCCACCAGGCAAAGCCTGGGGGCATTATGCATTTGGTTGCATGTGTGTGTCTGTCTGTCTGTGTGACTATCTGGAGCTAATCTCGCCAGCTACAAGGCCGTGGTGGATGAAGCCGAGGCTGACAGCAGGCCAGGGACGCGACTCCTGGAATATCTTTCAAGTCGGTCGATAACAAGTATTTTATTTTAATTAATTTCCATCCTTGTCCATTCAAATTATATTCAGTATAAAGTTACAAATTTTTAACACAAGAGGGCAATGCTACACAGGTCCGCTGATCAGAGCCTCAGGGAATCAGCTCTCTGGCTCCTGTTTACAACATGGAAATGCCATATAGTGAAGCTATTGCTGTTGCTATAGCTATGCATTCAAAACATTTATTCATGAATGAATTCCCATCACTGTTGAAATAAGCCCCACCCCCTCATACATACCTGTTTCTAACATAGTTCCTATCACCCTTCCTATGCTTCTTAACATGCTTCCCATGGTTCCTAACATACTTCCTATGCTTCCTATAACCCGTCTTATGCTTTCTCTTACCATCTAGCATTATCATGCTAATACCAATTGTTAACAGAATTCGGCTATAGGGCGACAATAATGTGGTCAAGAGGAATGGTTTCTATCTTGAGCATTAACTGGCGTGGTTTATTATTCACATGGCAGAGCAGTAACACTACAGGTCTCCTCTCACTGAGAGGCTGGGGGAAAGAGAAAGAAGTGGGAGGCGACATCTCTATTTATACTCGCTACCTAGTGGTGTTCCTGAGTGTCTCCGCCTAGAGCACCCTCTAGTGGAAACAGTTATATATGCAGTTAGACAGTTACTAGTGTAGACAGTTATTATGCAGTTAGACCAGGGGTGGGCAATTATTTTTCCCAGGGGGCCGAATGAGCAACTGAAAATATGTTGGAGGGCCGGGCCAAAATTCCAAACTCAATTATGCATAATATACATTTTATTTCTATATAAAAAGCAGTACATGGCATTGTTTTGACCCCTGGTAAGAGTGTATGTTATTATTTGGCAATTAAAAGGTGAGGTTAGCTTTCTAAAATATCATTTATTCAAATAGAATTTATTTCCAAAATGATAAACAAAATGTGAAACATTAATAACAAAGGGCATTTTGAGTTTCATATACTATTGAAACTAGGATTTTCTTAGCTTTCTAAAGACATAACATCATCTTATAGCAAAAATAAACAAGACATGTCACTGAACTGTGTAAAGAAAAGTGTCCCAGTTTTGTAGCCTTTTTTACTTTACATGCCTATATTAAACATTTAATGTTTTCAGAACTGTGCAAAAAAAAGAAAAAAAAATATCAAGTGTCCCATTTCACTTGTTATATTTCCACATTTTAGTGTTCTTCAGTTCTTTTTTTTTTCATTCAGTGTGAGAAATCCAGTCTCTGTTGAGCTTTAACAAGTCCATCAAAGTCAGGTTGCATGTCTGAGGTGGAGATGCGAAGCACAGCTGCCAGATGTTCATCAGTGAGAGAGGATCTGTACCTGGACTTGGTAAACGTCATGACTGAGAATGTCTGTTCACATATGTAGGTGGATCCAAAGAGAACCAACATCTTCTGAGCATGTCTCCTAAGCGTATATTGTGCATGTAAACGTTGACACAAAAAAAAGTAAATAAATAAAAAAAAAATATATATAAAAAAAAATATTTTTTATTTTTTTTATTTTTTTTCCCCTTATCATGTAATCTTTCGCGGGCCGGTCAGAATAATCCGGGCCGTACAATGCCCAGGTCTGAGTTAGACAGTTACTAACAAGAGAACCTCTGCCTTCAACACCAATGACTATAATTGGAGAGGGCTCAGTGATTTTGTGTGTCTGTCTGTGAGGTTATTTGTTCCGCTTCCATCCACAGGAGCAAGAAGCAAGTGGTTGTTATTCAAATAACAGTCTCCAAATGTACAGTATGTTTTACCTTATATTCAAGTATGAATAAATAATAAGGCCATGAAAAGATAAAGTACACCAGTCATCAGACTGGTTGAAATCCTGTAGCAGACAGACAGCCTTTAGAGTTTGTATTAGGTGGACAAACTATAGATATGTCCAGAGAGTCGATGCGATTCAGAAATGCGTGACCCTCGGCGCTGCGATGCAGTCCAAACACACGTTTCATTTGCCTCGCTGTGATCCAGGGCCTCGTATGAGACAACCTAATCCTGCATGGAATGTCTCTGTGGAACACCCGGAGAGCTCCCAGCGGGCTCCACGTTGCTGATCCAGAAGACATACTGTACATTATCATACACGTAGCAGCGGACTTACTCACTTGCAGAGGACAATACCTGCGGAGGTCAGGGGGGCTTTGCGGAGCCGAAAGCGAGAGGACGACGTCCTTGACATGTTTTTTTATTTAGTGATTCCACAGAGGTTTTATTGGAGTGTTTGATCTCGCTGGTCTAAGCCAGACTTCAAAGACATATTTTATAAGGAAGACTACAGCGGTTGATACACTATAAAAAACTAAACAAAAAAAACAGACAATACAGTAAATGCCAGTCGATTTTTTGAGCGTCTGGGGAGAACTGGAAGGGACCGGACAACTTGCATTTTCATTGAAGTTGTGTTTTGGTGATTTTTACATCAAAGGCTGTTCTATATCAGCACATAATATTGAAATTTCAATTTCAAATCTCCCAGCAGGTCGTGACAAAGGCTTTCATCAGACCAAAGGAACAAAGCATCAAAGGATGTCATCCATTAGCTCATCTCTACAATCAGTTTTAAGTACATTTATCACAGGACATTTTGATAATTTCAATCTAGGCTGAAACATTAGGGGCGACAGTAGGGGAGGTAGAGCAGTCGGCTGGTAATCCGGAGGTTCCCGGTTCGATTCCCGCTCCTCCCAGGCAGCGTGTCGATGTGTCCTTGAGCAAGACACTTAACCCCTAATTGCTCCCGATGAGCAGGTTGGCACCTTGCATGGTTGCCGTCGGTGTGTGAATGTGTGAGTGAATGGGTAAAATGTGAGGAGCAAATTGTAAAGCTCTTTGGATAAAAGCGCTATATAAATGCAGCCATTTGCCATTTATTTACCATTTATTTACCATTTACCTTGAATTGAACAGGAGTTGGACAGTTCTCTTGGGTGTCAGTAGTGATCTGACCATGGGTGTGTGCTTGATTATTTTTGACATTTACATTTACTCATTTAGCTGACGCTTTATGTAAGTTCTGTACGACAAGTCAGCAGGAAGGGTACAGCTCTTACAGCTGAGTAACAATGTTCATCAAACAGTGCTTAAACTTGGGTGCTGCAGTGTTGATTGCATAGTAATAAAGACATATTAGTAGGGATGTTCGATATTGGCTTTTTTACCGATATCCGATATACCGATATTGTCCAACTCTTAATTTCCGATACCGATATATGCAGGGTTCCCCCCCCCCCCCCCAAACAACTAAATAATTTCAGGTAACCATATCTCTTGTCATGGAATTAACACAACATTATGCTTACTTTTGACAATACAAGTATGCATTGATGTGTTCATTTCACTGGATGCATTCCACAAGGCATTGTTAAATGTAAACATTATCTGTGCAAATAAAGGTTAAATAATAATTCTTTTTTTTTTAACATTTTAATGCCAATATCGGTAGGCCGATAATATCGGACATCTCTACATATTAGTATAGTAGGAAGAGTGCATGATAATATAAGACTTTCTTTTAAAGTATTATTCACCCCAGTAACATAATAATAAGCCTTGTTGTGTAATGAGTGGGCAAAGATCTCGCCAGCCCTGATCAGAACAATGGGGCAGAATACAATAATGTTGCTATTCAAGCTAGCAAATGAAAACAATCAATCCAATTCCATACCCAAGCTTACCATGCAACAGGTGAAAATGACTGACATCTGTCCATTTTCAATTGAAACAACTTTATTTTGTCATGGGATTTCTCCGTAGAACCCCATAATACTTTTTAGAACAGCAGTTCAAGGAATGGCTCAGTCACATTTCAGCTGTGTTACTGCTTGAGCACAGCATGTTCACAAACAGGAGAGTGATCTGGAATTTCCCCCTAGACCGCCACGTGCAGCACACAAAGGCCTCAAAGGGTGCTTGGGCACCTGCTGTTTTGCCATTTCTCTCTATCTCTATCTCACTCTCTCTCTCCCTCTCTCTCTCTCTTTTAATTAATAAATAAAGCCTGCCCTGTCGAACAGATATTGATTGAATCAAAATATCGGTGCTCCAAGCCCCGAGCCGATGCCCTCTACAACCCCTCCCCTACCTTCCTGCTATGGTGAAATAACGCCCCCGCTAAATTCCGCGCATAATGTCGGTGTGATGAGTTACAGACACCAGGTATGTGGCCAATTGGCCAAACAAAGTATAAATATACTGTTAATCTTCGTTTTAGATTGGTATTGAAGCGTTTTAGGAATTGCTTCACACTATTTCTACAGTTAACAGTAACTGAATAAATGTGATTGTAGGCTTCTAACTTAATGACCATTCATCCTACTGGATCGTTATAGGGTATGTTCATAGATAGGTCTTCATCAATGACAGATCCCCCATCTACTGTGACCTCGACGACCCCAGACAAAAGCGTCTCTCCCTC
The DNA here is from genome assembly GCF_963971535.1 of Notolepis coatsorum. NCBI lineage: Eukaryota > Metazoa > Chordata > Actinopteri > Aulopiformes > Paralepididae > Notolepis > Notolepis coatsorum. The sequence continues at coordinate 30,035,141 of NC_140180.1, read as the reverse complement.
GGATGCCTTCACAGTCTTACGTGCAGATCGCAACGCTGGCTCAGGAAAGACCATCGGCGGCGGAGTCTGCCTCATCACGAACAATTCCTGGGTTAATCCCGAGGGGGTGCAGGTCCTCTCAAACTCGTGTTCGCCGGACTTGGAACATCTTTCTATCCTATGTCGTCCGTTTCACCTCCCGAGGGAGTTCACAGCAGTCGTCATGACTGCCGTGTATATTCCCCCACACGCGAATACGGGCAAAGCGCTGGGCGAATTACACGATCATCTCAACAGACACCAGATCAAACACCCAGACGCAGCGATGGTAGTGGCCGGCGATTTCAACCAGGCCAACCTGAAGAAAGTGATGCCGTCCTTTTTCCAACACATCGCTTGCTCCACCAGAGGGAAGAACACACTCGACCACTGCTATTCCCCGTTCAAAGCGGGTTACAAGGCAGTAGCCACTCCGCCATTAACGGGGTCCACAAGCTCGAGCGATCATGACTCCATCTTGCTATTTCCGGCATATCAACAGAGATCACGTGACGCCGTCGTGTCACGTGAGACTAAGAAGTGGACCGACGAATCAGAGGCCACGCTCAAGGACGTGCTTGCAGACACGGATTGGGATATGTTCATAGGAAGTGCCAGTGACGTCAGTGAACTAGCAGACATAGTGGTGTGCTACATAACAACAATAGCTGATGGTATTGTCCTCAGGAAAACGGTGCGGATTTTCCCAAACCAGAAACCGTGGGTGGATAGCACTATTAGAGCAGCTCTGAACTCTCGTACCACCGCCTACAACCTGGGTAGAGAGTCAGGAAACATGGAGGAGTATAAGGCTTCAGTCTATACTCTACGCAAAGCAGTCAAACTTGCTAAGAGGACATATGCTGACAAACTGGAGACACAAATGGCACAAAACGACACAAGAGGATTATGGCAGGGACTGAAGTCAATAACTGACTATAAAGTCAGCGCCCCGTCAATGGGGAGCGACGACGCCTCCCTCGCGGACAAGCTCAACACCTTCTACGCTCGGTTTGGTGTAGACAGTGGCGCTGCTGGCTCTCCGGCTAGTGACGTCACTGGCGCGCCGGCTGTTGTGGAGGGGGGGGGGCAACCGCGAGGGGGGGGGGACGCTCTCTCGTTGTCGGAACACAGTGTGAGAAGAGCAGGTGAACACCAGGAAGGCTGCTGGCCCAGATGGCATAACAGGACGTATACTCAAGACCTGTGCCAACCAGCTGGCCCCTGTGTTCACCGTCATATTTAATCAATCACTGGCGGAGTCAGTGGTCCCTGCCTGCTTCAAGAGGTCTACCATCATCCCTGTGCCGAAGAAACCCTCCCCAGCATGTCCAAATGACTACAGACCGGTGGCACTCACCTCTGTGGTCATGAAATGTTTCGAGAGGCTGGTCAAGGACCACATTTGTGCCTCCCTCCCCAGTGATATGGACCCTATGCAATTTGCATACAGGACAAACAGGTCCACCGACGACGCGGTCTCCCAGGTACTGCACAGCACCCTCTCGCACCTTGACCGTCAGAAGGGGGGCTATGTGAGACTGTTGTTCATTGACTACAGCTCAGCGTTCAACACCATAGTCCCCACCAGACTGGTGGACAAGCTGATCGAGCTAGGTCTGAGCTCCGCCCTGAGCGCCTGGGTACTGGACTTTCTGAGCGAAAGACCCCAGGCGGTCAGGGTGGGGGGTCAGACCTCCAACACCATCACCCTGAGCATCGGGTCCCCCCAGGGCTGTGTTCTGAGCCCCCTGCTGTACTCACTCTACACACACGACTGTGTGGCCAAGTTCAGCTCCAACTCCATAGTGAAGTTCGCAGATGACACGGTGGTGGTGGGGCTGATCTCGGACAACGACGAGAAGGCCTACCGGGAGGAGGTGGAGGTACTGGAACGCTGGTGCCAGGACAACAGCCTGCTCCTGAACATTGGCAAAACCAAGGAACTGATCGTGGATTATAGGAGAGGACAGCAGGAGACACACACACCACTGATGATAAACGGGGCTACCGTGGACAGGGTGAGCAGCTTCAAGTACCTGGGGGTCCACATCTCAGAGGACCTGACATGGTCAACACACATAGGCACAGTAGTAAAGAAGGCGAAACAGCGTCTCTACCACCTGAGACAGTTAAGGAAGTTCAGAGTATCGGGGAAGATACTCCAGTCCTTCTACTCAGGAGCTGTAGAGAGCATCCTGACCGGAAACATCACTGCCTGGTATGGAAACAGCACGGCACAGGACAAGAAGGCCCTACAGAAAGTGGTGCGCTCAGCCGAGCGTACCACGGGTATTGCACTACCCCCCCTGCAGGTTCTATACAACAAGAGGTGCAAATCCAGAGCCTGCAGGATAATGAAAGACCCTCACCACCCCAATAACAGCCTGTTTCAGCTGCTGAGGTCAGGCAGACGCCTGCAAATCCCAGCTACTAGGACAGAGCGGCTTAGGCTCAGCTTCTTCCCCCAGGCCATCAGAGCCATGAACAATGTACATTGAGTGCTCAGAACATTGAACTGTCCACACACAAGCACACATGAACACACACACGACACGCACACTGTGCACGCTCACACACGAGCAGCCACTTAACACTTTAACATGAGCGGGCACACACTCATGTCGCACACACGCACACTTATGGCCAAAGGAAAGGACACTTTAAATTAGAATAACAGGAACAGTGTATTGCACTACCAAAGCTAACTAGCATGTCACACATGCGCTGTAAATAACTATGTACAGATACCGAGATGTCACTCCATGTTACCTGCTATCTGTTACTGCACAATGTTGTTTCTTCTTTTGATTCTATTATATGTACCACTGTATTGCACATCGTTGCGGGCAAGACCACCCGCATTTCATTGTATACCTGTATGCCGTGACAATTAAAACTCTTGACTTGACTTGACTTGACCTGACAGCTAACAGGAATGAAATGAACATGAAAAATTAACAGTGTATCCAAGTTTAAAAATTTCAAGTTTGTTTATTATGTCACAACAAAATACAGAATACTTTATATGAAATGCTTATTTCTGAAAGAGCCCCTGAGAGTGTGCACTACATACAATAAAAAAGAAAGTAAGTAAAAAAAAGTTATTAAGAAGTAAGTAAAGTCAATATTCATATATACAATATACCACTATATACAACACAGAGTAGAATGAGTAACAGTGAGGTACAATGCAGGATGGGGTACAACTTAGGGTAGGGTGCAAATGAGGTATGGATGTAGTGCAAATCTTTTTATTAATAGATAAATATAAAGTGTGTTAAATTGTCTAAAGTGAGTAAAGTGAGTGGTAGGTGAGTGTTTGTTTAAAGTGTGTGTGTACATGTGGATGTGTGTGCAGTGAGTGTAGATTGCGCCATCTTGTGTAGATGATGGTTTGTTACATAGTGTCATTGTCATTGAGCATCCTGATGGCCTGGGGATAGAAGCTCCTTCTGAGTCTCTCTGTACTGGCCATCAGACTCCGGTAGCGCTTGCCTGACCGCAGCAGTTCAAAGAGGCAGTTGTTTGGGTGACTAGAGTCTTTGATTATTCTCGTGGCCTTGGTCCTGCAACGCTTGTTGTAAATGTCCTGGAGAGTGGGAAGCCCACCTCCAATTGTGCGCTCGGCTGAACGGGCCACTCTCTGTAGTCTGCTGCGGTCTTGTGCGGTGCTATTCCCAAACCAGGAGGTGATGTTACCAGTCAGGATGCTCTCTATTGTGCACGAGTAGACGTTTTTTGAGGATCTGCTGACTCACTTTGAACTTCCTTAGGCGCCTAAGGAAGTAGAGCCTTAGTAGAGAAGTAGTTGCCGTGCCTTCTTCACTACACTGTCAATGTGTGTGGTCCATGTCAAGTCCTCGGATATGTGGACTCCGAGGTACTTAAAACAGTTCACTCTCTCGATGCTGAGGGGGCTGTAGTCCCTGGCCCCCGACCTCCTAAAGTCCACAATCATCTCTTTCGTTTTGCTGATGTTCAGGGAGAGGCTGTTCTCCGACACCATCGCGCCAGGTCCTCTACCTCTTCCAGGTGGGCCCTCTCGTCGTTTGCAGAGATCAGGCCCACCACGACTGTGTTGTCAGCAAACTTGATAATTGTGTTGTTGTTCCGCTGTGCCACACAGTCGTGTGTACAGCGAGTAGAGGAGGGGGCTCAGAACACAGCTCTGGGGGGCCGATGTGTTGAGAGTGATGGATGCAGAGGTGCAGTTGCCTGATCTCACCACCTCGGGTCTTCCTTCCTTCCACTCTTAAGTCTGTGTCACCATCAGCTAATTTTCTATAGTTAGTTAGTTAGTGTGTGTGTGTGTGTGTGTGTGTGTGTGTGTGTGTGTGTGTGTGTGTGTGTGTGTGTGTGTGTGTGTGTGCGTGTGTGTGTGTGTGTGTGTGTGTGTGTGTGTGTGTGTGTGTGTGTGTGTGTGTGTGTGTGTGTGTGTGTGTGTAATCCTTGCCATTTTCCAACTAGATTTCTATAACTAATATTTCACTAATAACACTTAAAACCATTGGTAAACAAATGTAGTGCTGAAAATATACACGTTGACTGCTGTTTTGATAGGGTTAGGGTCTTTACTACATTTGGCTACATCTGGGGAAAAAAATTCAACATTTATTTACATTCTGTAGATATGGATTTATGGCGTGATGTCATTGTCGGCCCGGTACTGGACCACTCAGGCTTAAGAGGTTAATCTATCTGGGTGGGCCACCCAAGTAAAAAAGTGTTGGTGTTCAGGCTTCTAGGTGTGTCTGCTGTTGGGGTGACCTATTTATCTTAATAAATACAAATAAATATGCAAGTGCACTTCTTGTTGGAGTGCCGACTTCTCTATTGCTTGGCAATTTATTGATGAAATTGTTGGATGAAACCCTGTAAGTGCGCCTGTTGCTGGGGTGCCACCTTCTCTACTGCTCAGCCTAGAAGTTATTGATCGCTCTAAGCAACTCATACGTGGTCTGTTGTCTCCACTTATGTCACGCTTTTGACAATAATGTAGATATTGAGGACTCAACACTGCAATGCAAGTTGCAAAGGAGAGTAAGGAAGAGAGAGAGGCTGATTAATTAAGAGGTGAAGTGCCAGACAGCAGAGCAAAAAAACAACATTCAGGGGATGTGCCCTTTCTGTTTGGTTGTTGCTGCATATCCCTGCCCCCAGAATCGCGTCTACCATAAAATCTTACCCCACCTCCCTGGCACGCCTTCTGACCTTAGTCCAAGTGTTATAAAGATGGATGGCATCTCCATGCAGAATAATGTACTCCTCCCTCCTGGTAATGAAACCTGCCGTAAACTTTACATGAACCCTGGTTGGCAGGTTTGATGTGAAATATTGATTAGGACCGGATGGTTGTTAACAACAGTGCGTCTGCCCGGAGGCTTGCCAACATCCTTCAATCTTGGGTACAGTACATTCTTTGGGGCGGATGCAGCATTACCCACCAGCGAGACAGACAACATGACAACAATGAGCAGTGCAATTTAGAAGAGTGTGTCAAAGAGATTCTCCAGTAACACATTTTACCAGATTCACCGCCCACTCACATAAAACATCGCCACGCTGAACCAATGCACAACGGTGTGGGTTTTCCTGCACACAACACGCTCTCACTCTCTCTCTTTCACTCCCCTTCCCAGGCAATAGGTGCATTGGGCGCTCGACGGGGGCGGTAGGTACCGCAAGCTCATCTCCCCTGGCGGCAGCCGAGAGGATCACAGCTGACAGCTTATGTAGTTCAAAGTAAGGAGCTCGCCCACAGAACAAACATGCCTCTGTGGTGACTGCTGTGCCCACCGAGGGCCTTCGTCCTGGATGCCAAAACACGATGGAGGTGAAAAGAAAGTGCTACCGCTGGGTTTCTTTCATGAGGAGGATTACGGGAGCGTGCCTATGTTCCCACAGTCCTATGTTCCCACAGCCCTATGTTCCCACAGCCCTATGTTCCCACAACCAATGTTCCCTCTAACGTGCGCCCGTGCACAGAAACGTTTGTGTAAAAAAATTAAAGACCTTTCTTAAAAAACAGCAGTCAGCTTGGATGCACGTACTCGCGGTCTTCTCTCCTACAGCTTCTCTCCTTGTTGACACACGCGCACACACTAGGGCATTGCCCCCCCCCCCCCTCCCCTCCCCGTCTTGTCAACACAAAATCCTCTCACTCGCTCCAAGTGCAGAGCCTCGACAGCTCTTCGTTCAACATCACTGAATCATTAAACAAAATGGCCCAGTAAACGATTGAATTTAGTTTAATACATGATGAGGCGTTGTCTAACGTTATCTAGCTGGCTATCTACGGATAGCTCATTATATCAACAGCTGATATGTTGCAGGCTTGCAGCTGTTGGCTAGCTAGCTATCGTTCTTAGTTGGCTAACGTTAGCTACCTAGCTACTAGCTAGCTAATACTGGCTGGCTGGCTACCTTTTAATTCGCAATGGAATGGCTAGCTAACTAACTGTACAAATCGATGTGATTGGCTGGGACCGTATTTTGTACGGTTGGCTGGATTGGGGGTGGCTAGCTGGCAGTTCGTAGTGCAGTAGCTGGCTGGATAGCTGTTGTATTGTGGGTTAAGGTAGCCAGCTGGCTGGCTGGCAGTTCGTGGTGCAGTAGCTTGATTGATTGTTGTTATTAACAGATTGCAAAATGGAGGGCGGCTACGTGGCGTAGTGGGCAAGGTGCTCGCCACGAATGACGGAGACGCTGGGCTTGCCTGTTCGAGCCCAGCGCTCCACATTGCTTTCAGTTTAGCTGGTCGTTCATACTAATACACATTGGCCGTATTAGGGGGGTGGGAAACTGATGGGTGGGGATCGGGCGTTGTGGACAGCGACTCCTACAGGTTGGTTGGTGCGCCTGCGCAGTAGAATCAGGAAGTGTCGGGGGCAGCGTGAGCCTCCCACGCGTTACTCCTCGCCACTGAGAGATTGAGCTGCGCAGGTGAAAAGATGCGACTGCTGTTACCTCAAGTACCGGAGGGGACTTGTGCTATGTATGACTTAGTCCACATTGCAGCCGGCTTGTGGGAGGCAAGAAACAGCGTTCGTGACAGGGGAGGGTTGAATTGGATGATACGAAATTGGGATGGGAGAAAATATAGAAAATGGGAGAAAAAGTGGATAAAAAAAAACAGGTTGCAAAATGGGTACAATACAGTACAGATCAATCAATACAGACAATTGTTAAGGGGATGCAGACCAGAGAAAGACTTTCGTCTTGTTTACATCAGGGTCCCCCACTTTCAATTCATCCAGCTGGCTGGATAGCTGTTGTATTGTGGGGGTAGCCAGCTGGCTGGCTGGCAGTTTGTGGTGCAGTAGCTGGCTAATGTTGGCCAATAGTATAGCTGTAACTGAAAACCAATGATGCTAGCCTTATGTGGTCTTATGAGTTTCAGTTCATAGGAAAATACTTTGACTATAATGGTCAGAAGTAAATTGTATATACTCTTTTAGAAACTATGTCTTAAACAGTACTGTATATCTTGTATGTCATAAATGTCTGGATGTAAGAGTACTGTTTATCTGTATGTCATAAATGTTATGATGAATTGAAAATGGGGGACCCTGATGTAAACAAGACGAAAGTCTTTCTCTGATCTGCATCCCCTTAACAATTGTGTGTATTGAGCCGTACTGTATTGTACCCATTCTGCAATCTGTTAATAAAATTTTCAATCAATCAATCAATCTGTAATGCTTAACACGCAGTACTATTAACTTTACTTAATTTCTAAGATTAGATCATTTAGTTATTTTTAAATGTCGGATCAAAAGTCAAACAAAGGGTTTTAAAAGTGTTATATTGATCTTCTCTTATAGTACCAGAGAGAAACTGAGGAGAATCGACCAGCAACAAAAGCTTTTTTACATTTTAAGATCCCGGGTGGTATCGGAAATGGTATCGAATATCGATACTTTTCAAGGTATCGTATCGAAGTTAGAAATTCCAGTATCGTGACAACACTAGTCTGGATTCGGAAACAAGTTACTTTTTTCTGATGTGTATCTGACTAACAGAGAAATGAGGAATGAAGCAGAGGGGAAGGTGAGAGGTTTAGAGAGAGAGGGATGGAGGGAGGGAGGGAGGGAGAGAGAGAGAGGAAGAGAGAGGGGGGAGAGAGAGGGGGAGAGAGGGAGGGAGGACTTTGCTCTGTATCGTCAATCAATGGTCAAATAAATATTTGATTAAGGAATATAATATGTCTTTTTGTATTATGTCTGTGTATCAGCTAAATGTATAGATTTTTATGTTAGACATTGAGGGAAATTAAGATGATCAGATATTTTACAAACTGCCGCTTATCAACTAACCGGTTAATCGGCAGGTGACTTATGTTGCTCAGTAGTTGCTGATGTCTGCTCAGGAGGTTTGAGTGTTTGCTCAGACCGAAAAAAAAATTAGAGGGAACATTGCCCACAACCCTATGTTCCCACAGCCCTATGGTCCCACAGCCCTATGATTTTATCCCCCTTTCTCTTAATTTGGTAGCCAATTACACTCAACCTATTATCCAATTGTCCTCTGGTAGTAGATGGTTCGTCCAGGAACATACAGCTGTGGGACCATTGGGTTGTGGGAACTTATGGCCTAAGTTTGAGAAGAATCTTAGAAATGTGGGAACATAGGGCTGTGGGACCATTGGGCTGTGGGAACATAGGGCTGACCCCAGGATGACGATAGCGATACATGTCATCATTACGTACATCCTGCTCTTCCTTTTGTTTCTCTCTCAGCCTGCACTGCATAACCCCACCCATACGTTGCAATGCGCCTTTGCGCGGTCAGTCTCACAGTGACGCAATGACCTTTCCTTCTTTTATAGTTTCCTTGTGAACCTGCCCAGGATCCACATCCACGCCAAGTGCATCATCCTCCCCAAGCCGCCAATGTTTGGCTGTGTTGCAGCTCTGCTCAATCCATCATATTCCTATTAAATATGTACTCTATAACTTGTTCTATATCACAGGCGTAAGCCTGACCAGTGAAAAGAGGCTGGCAGGGGAGACAAACACCTGGCATCCGATGTTGACTTTGGCTCCCACTTCAAAGTTCACATCGTTGCACACACCATCGTATTTCATAAACACTGGTATGCTCAGGCAAACATCGCTATTTCTCTCTAAAGGAAGCCCAGCCGGTCGGTGTTCCTCATGTTATGTGATGGCAGAGAGTTTATTTTAGCGCCTCACTCAGTGCTGAATCTGAAGGCAGAGAACGGCTGAATAATTTACTGCGGGGAGCTCTCCTTTGGTGTGTGTGCGTCAGCTAAGGCTAAAAGGATATTTAGAGGCGACCTCTAATTCCTAGTTTGTGCAATGTGCAAGATCGATTTCATGCCAACACAAATATACATTTTCTTTAGATTAGTGTGGTGATGATGCTATCAGCGCTGAATATAGCCCTGTGTTCGCCCAAGCCTCAGATCATTACGAGGGACATTTTGAGTGAGATTTTCCAGAAGCTGATTTTGGAAATGACTGGAAAGTCTCCTCTGGGGAGAAGAGAGACCGCCTCGTGTCGTCAGGGAAGGGTGGTTTCCTGAATCTGTAAACCTGCACTATTAGAGAGCAAACTGACCCCCGTCTGTTGTTTTATTTTTTCGCAAGTGACCACATCAGGAGAGGAGATTATTATGGGCTGGTCCAGCGGTTCCCCCCAGCATGAATGGGTCATTTAGATGACTAGAACTGTGCTGTGCCTCACATGTGGTCCATGACCCTCGTTTCAAACAGTGCCTCAACAGAAAGCAAGCGTCATAAACCATCTGACTGGGGTAGTAGTTTCTGGACAGTCAAATACAATTTTTAAACAGATTTTATTTTTAATGTAACCTTGCTGCACTGGGATTTTTTTATTTTGAGTTGAAGACATTCAATTCAATATTAGTGTGGTAAACTTTCCTATTCACTATTTAGTTTATTCAACTGACAAAAGCCAATACAGCTAGGTTACTTGAAAAAATAAGTTCAAACTACTTCATGTTTGCAATGTGTGTAAATAATAGAGGCCATGTGAAGTGCTGGTGGGTAAGTACAGACTTGTAGGAGAGAAAGTAATCCAATAGCGGATAGTTCACAAGGCAGATATTCTCCTTCGGCCATTGAGGATTCTGACCCTGATCTGCCCCCTAGTGGGAACGCCTTTTCTATCCTCCACTGTACACACAAAGTATGCAGGCAAGTCTGTGAACAAGGAGGTGGTATCCCAGGTGTGCTCTATTGTTTGAGTTTGAGTTTGTTTGAGTGTGACCGCGATGTTTTGAGTTCCATTCAGGTGAGTATTTTGTGTTTAATAAAGGACTGTTTCAGTGCCTCTACCTCTTGTCGAACCCTGCTACATTGGTAGCCTGTATAGGGAAGAGTCTTTCAACAGGTTTTTGTATTTCTGTTCCTGGCTGTCATGTTGGCGGAGGAGGAGGAGGAATTCTACCTGCAGCAAACAGAGGTTGGTAGCTGGGGTGTGGTGGACTGGAGGTGAGAGGTCAGGAGCGTGGGGTGTGGTGGACCCAGCCCCTGTAACCTGTATCCCAGCCCCTGTAACCTGTATCCCAGCCCCTGTAACCTGTATCCCAGCCCCTGTAACCTGTATCCCAGCCCCTGGGAACCCAGCAGCCTGCATGCTGGCCCTCGCTGTCTGGGCCCTTGCTGCTGCAGCCCAGGAGGTCACTGCTCCTGGTGCTCCAGCACCTTCAGCCCAGGAGGTCACTGCTCCAGCACCTTCAGCCCAGGAGGTCACTGCTCCTGGTGCTCCAGCACCTTCAGCCCAGGAGGTCACTGCTCCAGCACCTTCAGCCCAGGAGGTCACTGCTCCAGCACCTTCAGCCCAGGAGGTCACCGCTCCAGCCAATGCAGCCCAGGAGGAGACCTGTCACTGGCCCTCTCACCCCCCCCCCCCCCCACTGTAACTTGAACCCTTTAGTTTCAACATACACAGAAATCTGAGTTGACATCTCTTGAAATAATACAAGCTGCCGACTAGGAATTCCTGGTATAATATCAATGGGTGCTTTTTTTGTGTGCAATTTGCATATCCATAGATGCTTGCGTTCTCAATGAGGGTATAGGTGTAGAGATGTTACTAAGACATTTTCAGTCGTTTATTGAACAATTTGGTGGAAAAAAACATATTTATACAAATTGTTATTCCATATACCTGTTGGATTTTAAGGGTCTAACCACTTATGCATCTGGCACATTTTGCATAAAACGCCTGTCGATTGCATACCCAAAGTAATTAGAGATTTGTTCTTGGATGAGTCTGGTCTCTTTTGAAAGGAAACATTCAGAATTGTCATTCACAACAGGAAGAATCACTGGTGGTACTGTAATAGAGTTACAGAGGTTTGAAATAAAACACACTGATATAAAAGTTTTGTTTACTTACTGTAGAGCATTGTGCTAGTCTGATACACAAGCTTGAGACGTGACGGCCCCCGTACTACTCTGACGTCACTCAGGAAGTAAACACCGGTCAGGTTAGCAGCATATAGCACTAGACTGTAACGTATCGTCCCTGTAAGATACTTGTATTAAATACCCATCTACGCCCACCTGCCTACCTCTCGTTCTTTCTACATGGTGTCAGACGTTGTGGACACAGTAGTCAACCCGCGTCCGAAAGTGAAAAGCGAAGGTTTAGGAGGTAGCCTATAACTAGGATATATAACGCGTGAGGAATAACGCGCGAGGACTCACGTTCAGCATGGCGGAAGGATTCCGCAAACCAGGCCCACTCGTGTTTGACAGCCACGTCGCGGAGAATTGGAGAATATTCGAGCAAGAGTATGATATATTCATTGCTGCCGCACACTATGACAAGCCGCCTCGCTCTCAAGCCTTCATCTTGCTAAACCTGGCTGGCTCGGAAGCCATAGAACGGGAACGGGCGTTCGTATATGGACCAGCCCTGTACGATGGAGACGACGAGCAGGGAGAAGAAATAGTCCCCGCCCAATCAAGAGAAGACCCGGAGTGTTTGAAGAGGAAATTCCGTGAGTTATGTAATCCACAAACAAACGTCACTATGGAAAGGCACAAGTTTAATACAAGGAGCCAGAAACAAGATGAGACCATTGAAGCTTATGTCAGTGATTTAAAAATCAAAGCAAAGAGCTGTCAATTTGGAGATTTGCGCGAAGAGCTAATCAAAGATAGACTTGTGTGTGGCATAATAAATGATGGCATGAGGAAGCTACTACTCCGTGACAGCAAACTAACTTTAACCAAGGCAGTGGAGACATGTCAGATCCACGAAATGACAGAACAACACACTAGGACACTGGCTGCACCAAAGCAAAGCACAACCAATGTAGATAGCCTACGGCACAGAATAAAATAACGTGTTTACAAGAAGAAGCCAAATACAGAACACTCAACTCGGTCCATAGCCAGCTGCAGCAACTGTGGAGGCAGCCATGAGCCCAGACGAGAAAGGTGCCCTGCATTCGGCAAACAGTGTCACGGATGTGAGAAAATGAATCATTTCAAGCAGTACTGCAAATCCACTCCAGGGAGTCACAGAGACAATCCACAGCACCAATACAGAAAAAAGCACGCTGTGAACCAGGTTGACAGAACAATATCGTCAGGCGACAGCGACGATTCGTTCTACTGTGATGGAGTCACAGTAGTGACAAACACAGTCAATACTGTGGGATCACCAGCGACACAAAAGAGTGAAATATTCTGCAGAGTCCAGGTCCACGGAATCCCCGTCGAGCTCAAAGTGGACACCGGAGCCAAGTGCAACGTGATATCTCGCAAAACGTTCAACCAAGTGAAATACAAAGAGAGAGTGGATCGCTCCAGGACAGCGAGGCTGGTTGCCTACGGAGGAAATGAAATACACACATTGGGGACAGCAACCCTAGCATGCTACATAACAGATAAGTCCCACTCCCTACAGTTCCACGTGGTGCAACAAGACGTCCAGACGCTGCTGGGTTTACAAGACAGCCTTAGCATGGGACTGGTCACACTCAGTAAGGAGATACACCAGCTACATCTGACAGACGAGGAAAACTTTTCACACAAGATGTTCTCGGAATATTCAGACCTCTTCAAGGATGAGGTGGGTAGGCTCCCCTACACCTACTCCATGAAAATCGACCGAGAGGCCACGCCTGTCGTCAGGCCAGCACGCCGGATCCCAGTCGCTATGCGAGAGAAGGTTAAGATGGAACTGGACAGAATGGCAAGCACAGGCATCATAACACCAGTCTCAGAACCCACTGAGTGGGTATCTTCAATGGTAGCAACCCACAAGAAGAACTCAGAAGACATACGCCTCTGCATTGATCCACGAGACCTAAACAAGGCGCTCAAACGCCCACATCACCCAATGCGCACTGTGGAGGAAGTAGCAGCGCACATGCCAAACTCAACCGTGTTCTCAACACTGGACGCCAAGAACTCTTTTTGGCAAATACCGCTGGATCACAAATCATCGCTACTGACTACATTCAGCTCGCCATTCGGACGATTCCGTTTCCTCAGAATGCCCTTTGGCATAAGCAGCGCCAGTGAAGTCTTCCAACACACAATGGAGCAAATTTTCACAGGATACCCCTGTGCAGTGATAGTCGATGACATTATCGTTGGAGGAAGCAGCGAGAAAGAGCATGATGAAAATCTCAAGAAAGTCCTCGACAGAGCATGTGAAGTCAACTTACGGCTCAACTCCAAGAAATGCAGGTTCAGACTGAAAGAAGTTGGCTACGTTGGACACCTGTTCACAAGTCAGGGTCTTAAGCCAGACCCATCAAAGACGCAAGCGATCAGCGAGCTGCCTGCACCAGAAGATGTAACGGCTCTGCAGCGATTCCTCGGCATGGTAAACTACTTGGCCAGGTTTGTCCCAAACTTCAGTGAAATCTCAGCCCCCTTGCGACACCTAACGCACCATGACACGGAATGGTGTTGGTACAAGCAGCACCAAGACGCATTTGATGCGCTGAAACAATGTCTCTCAAACCCACCCACGCTGATGTACTACGACGTCCGCAAGCCTGTCACACTCACGTGCGACGCTTCCCAGTATGACCTAGGCGCGGCGTGTCTACAGGACGGTGTCCCAGTCGCTTATGCATCCCGCACCTTGACGGAGACGGAGAGGCGATACGCACAGATCGAGAAGGAGCTTCTCGCAGTAGTGTTCGCGTGCTCCAAGTTTAATGACTACGTATACGGAAAGCACATCCTAATCGAAACAGATCATCAACCGCTGGTCACCATCCTGTCAAAGCCCCTACACACGGCTCCAGCCAGACTGCAGCGTATGATGCTTAGACTCCAAAGGTACGATTTTGAGCTGAGGTACAAGAAGGGGAAGGACATGTATCTCGCGGACACGTTGTCACGTGCTCCCAGACAAACCACAGACCGGCTTAGTGGTGAAAAGACAGACTTTGAGGTCATGGCAGTGAGACACATTTCCTCATCACGTCTGAACGAGCTCAAGGAACACACAGAAAGGGACCCAACCCTGCAGAAAATATGCAACATCATCAACCACGGATGGCCTGCGAGGGAGTCGACGCTGCCGGCAGGGGCTCGCCAATACTTTGCATTCAGAGATGAGCTCACAATCGACGATGGCGTCATCATGAAGGGCTCAAGAGCCGTCATTCCCAAATCACTGCAAATGGACTACATCACGATCCTGCACAGAGGCCACCCTGGCACAGAGTCGACCAAGCGCAGGGCGAGGGACATTGTGTTTTGGCCTGCCATGGCGAAGGATATCGAGGAGAAAACGGCATCATGCCACGTCTGCAACAGCACAAAACAACACCAACAAAGGGAGCCACTCAAGCTGCATCCCATTCCAGACTTACCGTGGTCAACCGTGGCGACCGACATCTTCGAGTGGAATGGACGTCACCACCTAGTGCTGGTCGACTCATACTCAGGTTGGTTCGAGGTGGACCTGCTGCGTGACATCACATCCAACACAGTGATAACAAAACTAAAAAGACACTTCGCTGTGCATGGAGCCCCACACAAAGTAATATCGGACAACGAGGCCCAGTACACAAGCCAGCGCTTCAAGGAGTTCGCCTCGGCCTGGGACTTCAACCATGTGACCAGTAGCCCGGAGTTCCCGCAGGCGAATGGACTAGCAGAGAGAGCTGTGCGCAGCGCAAAGCAACTCATGGAGAGGTCCAGACGGGACGGAACAGACGTCTTCCTAAATCTGCTCAACCTCCGTAACGTTCCACGTGACCAGTCACTTGGGTCACCGGCTGAGCGGCTCATGTCAAGACAGACACGTACCACCCTACCCATCTGCAAGACACTACTGGTTCCTAAGGCGAAGGACAACAAGATGATCAAAGCACAGCTCGAGAAGAAACGCAGCATTCAGAAGTCGTGCTATGACAGATCAAGCAGGCCCCTCCAGCCACTGGCCCAGGGACATGTAGTGAGGTTACAGACTCCACGTGGATTCGACCGGATGGGCACAATCAAGAGCATCTGTAAGGAACCAAGGTCCTACGTCGTGGAGTCAGAAGGAGGAGAGTACAGAAGGAATCGGAGACACCTTCTTCCCGTCTCGGAACCGGAACTGCCACAGGGTGACCTCAGCGACCCCTGCGACCCCGATATCACTCTCCAACCTCCGACTGGCCAACCCGAAGGCCACAGTCACCCTGTCACCGAGAAGGCAGACGCTCAACAACACGCCCAGATACAAGAGACTGTTCAAAAGACTAACCCGCACACTCAGTCTCCGTACATCTCACGGGCAGGCCGCGTCTGCAGGCCAAACAGCAGATATATGTAGTGTTTGTCACAAGGACTGTTAAGAAAAAAAAAAAAAAAAAAAAAAAAAGGAGTAATGATGTTCATACTATACACCTGTTGTGTATTACCACTTGAAGTACAGTTAACCTGTGGTTTGTTCAAATAGCCACATGCTAGATATTAATAGTAATCACTTCATGGCGTAATTTGTTATAGCCTACTAGCCTGTAGAGCATTGTTAGTATTTACATTAGAGCACAACTTAAGAGGAAGGATGTAGAGCATTGTGTTAGTCTGATACACAAGCTTGAGACGTGACGGCCCCCGTACTACTCTGACGTCACTCAGGAAGTAAACACCGGTCAGGTTAGCAGCATATAGCACTAGACTGTAACGTATCGTCCCTGTAAGATACTTGTATTAAATACCCATCTACGCCTGTAACTGAGGGGTACAATTCCCTGACTGTATTACTAGATATGATACTTACTACTACTACCTTTGTACTTTATATTCGGCCACCCAGTACTCGGCATAAATATATTATGATAAACACTCTCACGTAGATGAAACGGATCCAACACAAATGTACGAAGTCGAAGTATGCGTTTATTACTACACAGCAATGGTGTGTAGAGCAAGCACTTAATCACTTAATTACATTTATGAATTGAAATAGTATGCACTTTTATGGCAAAGAGTATTCGTTGGTATATCAATAGAGAATGTCCAATCTCTGATGGCGCAGGCGGTAAATATACGACCTGGAATAGTTAAGGAATAACAGCAATGATACTTTAATGATTATAAGACTGGATACACTAAGGGGGGTAATCCGGTCGCTTGTAAGACAACAGGAGTAGGAGGGGGGGGGGGGGGTAGAGTCTGGCTGCCTCGTCCGGCCAAGGGTATCCTGGGTGAACCCACAGTCGTGCAGCTCGGTGCGCCAGCGATCCTTGGACCACAGATGAAAGCAGGTGGACTCTCTGTGAGCCGGCTCTCTCCGGTCCACGGGGGAGAGACGTGAAGCGACCTCGTCTTGCAGAGCGTCTCCTCACCTTGCGTCCTCTCCAGGGGGGGGGGTTCCAACACACGGCAGTGTCGGGGGTCTTTATCCATGGAATAATCACTGTACACAAAGCATAATCCGTGCCTGGGAAGGCGGGCTGTCGTCGGTAGAATAATCCGGTATACAGGTCCACTCGCTCGTCGGCTCTGGGGCTCCTCGGATGCAGTCTCACATGGGGTCGACCATCCTGGATAAGCAGCCAGTTCTCTGCCCGAAACGATGGGGTACTGACTACGATAGTATTCTCACCGCACGAAGCACTATATATTAACAGACTATTATTAGCTTAATAGACTACGTCCAACTCGACGATATAGTGCCAAATATGACTATTCAAATATTAATATACACGATGTCTCAATACCGATGGTAGGCCGAACTTGGCCTTACTCCCACACGTGGCGTCGCGGGGAGGCTTTACGTCTGTGACTCTATTGGAGGGTAAGAAACTGGACTGAAAAGGAAGTCCTACTTTAGTAGCGCAGTATATATACGCACTATGAACAAATAGTACCGTTAGTGGTGCGGCAGCCAGATTCCTACGCGGAACTAGGACTTGTTCGTACATGTTGAGCGGTACGTTTGAACTGGGTCTGGGGGGTATGGCAGCCTGGCACCAAGGTCTCGACCAATAGTAGAATGGAGACTATTATGGGATGTTCAGTAGGCTAGAATGGATATTCAATGCATATTGTACAAGGAATATACAAGGGATATCAGGGAATATTAGAGAATATACAAATACAATTAAATATATATATATAAATAAATATATATATTCGGTTTAATCTGGCCATTCACAACAACGCCCACCTGCCTACCTCTCGTTCTTTCTACACTTACATCTTTGTTTACTTGCAAACAGACGCCTGCAAAAGAGTTCCAGCTGAAAGGTTGGAGCTGGAAAACACGACGGTTCCATAGCCTGACGTCTTATCTAGTACAGGTCAAAGGTTGATAACAATGTGTTTAGCTAATGCACGGTCATTAACAGTAACACTGAGCAGAAGTGATCCGCCTCCGTCTCAGTCAGGCCCTGAACGGGTGATGAAAATGAGGAACTCACCACGCCTATTTTCGGAGCGTACTTTTCATTCATTCATTTCTTTCTTTATTTTAAGTTGACATGGAGGACACGTAGCTACTGGCGAGGGTCAAGACATGAGGCTGGAACAGTTCATGGTTACAGTTTTATAGTCGGGGAAGAGGTTACGGGGCTGGCGGTTGTCAAATATTCTTTATAATATAGTTTTCAAGTTTTGTTTTATACGTATAAAGAACATATACATTACAGTGAATGTATTCTGTATGATGAGAATGAGAATGTGCTTCATACAGTAAAACAAAGTAAAAGGAATAAAGTCCAAACACTATACAAAATATACAATATACAAACTAAAGTACAACCTAAAGTACTTACTTACTTACTTAAGCCTTTGCACTCCCTGCGGAGCATAGGCCACTGACGATTTCTTTCCATGTTGCACGTTTTTGGCCCCCCGAACGATGTTGTGCCATCCCAGTCCAGCCTCTTTCATTTCCCCTTCCCAAGAACGGTGCCAGGTTGTTGTGTATGTTGTCTAATTACACAACTACATAATATAAGAAACACGGAGATGTTGATAGCATTGAACCCATGGCTTTAATGACGTACCCCCAACCCGGCAGTACATTCATATGACCTGTGCGTAACGTAAGCACGCATGACAAGAGGGGCGTATACATAGACTAACGTTAAGTAGTCCCTGTACTAACTCCATACATTACACAGGTGTTTCGAGGCCTGCCGCGTTTCCTCTTTCTGGGTGGGTTCCATCGTAGGGCTTGCCGGGTGATGTTTGTGTCTTCCTTTCTCAGGGTATGGCCTATCCACATCCACTTTCTCTTCTTTATTTCTTCTGGCAAGGGTAGTTGTTTTGTGCACTCCCACAAGTCCAGATTTGTAATGACATTTGGCCATCTCACTCTTAGAATGCGGCGGAGGCAGGAATTTATGAAGGACTGTACGTTCTGCTTCAGCCCTACGGTTGTCTTCCAGGTCTCCGAGCCATACAGGAGGACTGATTTAACATTGGAGTTAAAGATCCTCAGCTTTGTGTTTGCTTTCATTTCGCGAGACCTCCATACTCGACCAAGTAGGTTGTATGCCGTTCTTGCTTTTCTGATTTGCACTCTGATGCCTTCTTCTGTGCCACCCGCTGTATCTACTACGCTCCCAAGGTAGGTGAAGGAGTTAGTTTCTTCGATGGCCTCTCCCTCTAGTTCAATGTTTTGCTGGCACTTTGTGTGGATCTTCATAATCTTGGTTTTTACCCTATTGAGTTGAGGCTGTTTCCTTTAGTTTGTTGGTCTTTTGTTGCATTTGCTGGTGACTGTGTGATAAGCTAGGTCATCTGCAAAATCGATGTCTTCAAGCTGGTGCATCAGTGTCCACTGGATGCCGTTTCTGGCTCCTTCGGTTGTCTTCTTCATGGTCCAATCAATGGCCAGCAGGAACAAGAAGGGGGACAGCAGGCAGCCTTGTCTCACTCCGGTCTTTATCTCGAACAGGTTTGAGGGCTCCCCTCTGTGCAGTACCCTACTTGTCATCCCGTCATATGATCCTCTGATGATGTTGATGTACTTCGGTGGAATTCCATAGTGCTTCATCAGGCGCCACAGACTGTTCCTATCTAAACTGTTGAAGGCCTGTTCGAAATCGATGAAGTTGATGTATAAGGAGCTGTTCCATTCCAGGGACTGTTTGATGATCATCCTCAGTGTGGCGATCTGGTCTATGCATGACCTTTCTTTCCGGAATCCTGCTTGATGGTCTCTGAGGAGCATGTCAACGGCAGTCTTCATCCTATCTAGAATTATCCGGTTGAAGACTTTGCAGGCGGTCGAAAGTAGCGTGATCCCCCGGTAGTTCATGCATAGTGCAAGGTCCCCTTTCTTTGGTATCTTCACTATGTAGCCTTCTTTCCAATCTTTGGGTATCCTTTCTTCTTGCCAAATTTTCCTCATGAGGGGATGGAGTGCTTTGATGCTTGTGGTGATGTCGGTCTTGAATGCTTCACTCGGAATGGTGTATGGTCCTGCTGCTTTCCCATCTCTCAATTGTGATATTGCTTTCCTACTGTAGTTTCTTCTTTAGTTGGGGGGTCATTTTCAGTGGGAGTGTGTCTGTTGCTGGTTGTATATCTGCTGGGATGCTCGCTGGTGCTCTGTTGAGCAGCTCTGTGAAATGTTCTACCCATCTACTTGTTTGTTCTTCCTTTGTGGATAGTGTGTTTCCTGCCTTGTCTTTTATGGGCTTCTCTGATCTCATCCTTCTCCCAGAGAGTTTCCTGGTGATGTTGTATACCTCTCTCATGTTTATCTGTCCCGCTGCTTCTTCTGCTTGTGTAGCAAGCTCTTCATAGTAGCCTTTCTTGTCCGCCCTGACATTATTCTTAATTTCTTTATGGATCCTGTTGTATTCCTTTGTGTGCTTCCCCTTGGCTGCTCTCGTCCCGGCATTGTTGAGGTGGTCATTTGCCTTTTTCCTCTCCTCCATGCTGACCAATGTTCTTTGGGTGATCCACATTTAGTTTTCTTTCTTTCTTCTTCCCAGACTTTCCTCGCAGGTTGTTCGCCACACGTTTTTGATCTTCTCCCAGCTTTCGTCGATTTCTTCTTCCCCACTGCTCATTTCAGCCAGGGCCTGGAACTTGTGATCTGGAAGTGCTTCTGGTGTAGTTTTTCTTCCAGTTTCTTGGTGTCATACTTTGTTGTTCTGTTTCCTGGGGTCCCCCTTTTCAGCTTCAGTTGTACCTTTGCTATGACTAAGTGGTGGTCTGATCCCACATCTGCAACCTAAAGTACAATGAAGTAAAAATGCAGACAATGAGGTACAAAAATGCTAACCCTTTTTTTATGCAAAATGCAAAAATTAGGCATGGGTGTAGTGCAAATATTTTTGTAATAAAAGTAATGTTTTTGTAATTAATGTCTTCAACGCGAAGCTATAGAGCTGTTGTGTGTTTGTCTGTCTCATATAGGCCGATGTCGTTGCGTAATCCTAATTTTATTTCTTCTCACTTTCTTTTACAGACTAAACTGTTTTAATGAAACACAGCCTTGTTGTGGTATTTGATTCAAATAAATGTTGCTCTTGTGAAGAAGCTTCAGGGAGGGTCTGGACCAGAGCTCAATAAGCAGTAGACTTGCCCACACAATAATTTAGGGCGTCCTCAGATGTTGACTGCGGTCAGCGGAGTCTGACGGGGGTTCGGCACTACATGGACTCAGACACTTGAAAGCATTCACAGTTAACAAAACACAGTTCATTTATCAACCTCCCCCCGGCACACTCCCACACTGTAAGCCAAGCAGACACAGAGAGAGTAATAAACCACTTGATGGAAGGTCGGCAACGACCTTACTCCTTTGGAACTTTGACATGGAGGATTCAAATCTCTTGAAATTACGAGGATGAGACATTACGCTGTCTTGATTAGCCATTGCTTTGAAGACAGTCACTTAATCAACCAACCGTTTTCTCTTTTGTTATCAACTGGAGGATTATGTCAGTGATGTAGGCCTACTTAACACAGATTGTGTCACCATCATGGTGGTAAGAGAACAGCACATCAGATGTACCACTCCCCCAAATCCAAATTAAAGCACCATAGACATAATGATACACTGTAACTCTATGGAAAGCAGTAAGGAAAGGAATTTTTTACTCCACTACACGACATTTCTAAGGAAATATTGTACTTTTTACTCCACTACATTTATCTGAACCCATCAGTTACTAGTTACTTTGAATAAAAGGATTTAGCATAGAAAACATGGCAAAAGTTTATGAAGATTATACTTTCACATTTCAAGCCTGTCAACTTCAAGAGGATGTAATCAGAGCAGCATAACTGGACCACATACCACTTTAACATAACCTTTAATCAGAGCAGCATACTGGACCACACACCACTTTAACATAACCTTTAAAGGTAAATGGATCGATGATTGAGTCCAAGCACTGGAATACACAATCATCATGTAAAATGCATACTGAAATACTTTTCTATTTAAGTAGAATTTGAATGGAGGACTTTTACTTTTACGAGAGTACTCATTTATCCGGGTATTTCTACTTTAAATAAAGGAACTGTGTACTTCTTCCACCACTGCACATACACACACACACACAAAAACAACAAGTGCATCATCTGCGCGGGTGTCTGCTTTTGAATGACGCTCGGAGGGGAATAGCAGATAGGCGGTCGCCGCTAATTCTTCAAGTGTCAGCCAGAGTCTTGCCGTGCATCTGTCAGTGTCAGAAGGATCTGGCTAGCCGTGTCCCCCTGGCCTCTGTGGGGAGCTCCCAGAGAACCATTACTTCCACACCCCTAGAGAGCGTCTGACCTCCACCGCCCAGGGCCATACGGAGCATGCATCTGTCACCTAGAGAGCCCATGCCACATCAGTCCCCCGCTATGCCACGACGAGACACTTCATGTAGCGTGGAGGGATAACGGTGACAAAATAGTACCTGATCCCAACAGAAGAGGAGTGATAGCTATAACATAATACATAATACAAACCGTCGGTTCTGGAGACAAAGTATTTTCGGAAACATTCTCAGAGCGCCTTTTTTAATCTTGTTCGGTAGCCACATTCTGCTGGCAGTGACAGAAACCTTTACTGTATCCATTCAGATTACTTGCAAGGCAGGCCAATGACAAAACAGCCAGCTTTCACCCAAACAGCTCCCTCAGGTGTGTTCTGTCAGAGGTGATAAACAATCCTCCTCTTCCCACATTGTACATCTTCAGTGGGCCATATCTATACTACTACCTGAAAAGAATGAAATGGTTTATGTTCACAGTAGAGCACACGTCGAAGGACATGTTCTGGGTAGAATTTCTCAACCTCAGCAAATGCGGAGGAAAAAATCAATCAAGATCCATTGCATTACTATGCTTTTTTCACCTTTTTAGATGATTTGGGGTGAAACACTTTATAGACTGGCAATTTCACTAACTCTCACTCATTCGGTATTCGTTCAGTCACGGGTGATCCACTATGCCCCTTGTTGTGGCTCACATGTATGGCACTTGTAAACGTAGTTTAATCCATGTGACGATGATTCGCATCAATGACACCATCTGTCTCTATTAGTAATCCAACACCACATTAATGTGACGTGTAGTTGCCTTTTCCACCAGAAATCCTGTGTATATACAGTATATATATAATGCTGTATATACCATATATATTTATATTTACCGTATCCATATATATCTGTCTGTACATACCTGCACATAACCATTTTACAGATCTGTAGATTATATCTATATCTGTACAGTATATCCCTTACCTACTCTTAATAGTTATGCTGCTGGCCAGTATGACATACTGTCTTTATACCTGTATCACTGTACATATTGATATTACTAACTCTGTACATACATCTGATTAGCACTACACCCAGTAGTACTAATTTATATATGTTATACCCAGTGTAAATTGTATATTGCTATTGCACTGTACTGTTTGCACTTAGATGCCAAACCTATTTTCGTTGTACTGTACTTGTGCTGTATAATGACATTGACAATACATTTGAATCTAATCTAATCTATATATCATTGTCTATATAGACTTCTCTCTTGCCTCGGAGAATGCATATGGACTCTTTAATGGACACTAGCTCACTGTGCCTTTTGACCTTACTTAATTAATAATGCAGCTCCCTCGTGACCGGCCGGGGTTAGAGGCTGACTCGTCAGTCACGGCATTGGCTGTGGGGGGGGGGGTTGTCAGTACGAATCGAGCCGAGGGGGGTCTAAAAGTACTACACAATATCTGCCAGCGTGATGTGACTGTGTTGTTGGTGATCAACACCATGGCGTTGACAGGGCTGATCACTGTGCTCTGGGAATTACCTGTGACTCTGAGTCAGATGGCATTTGTGTTAGGTCTTTGAAAGTGAAGCGCTACCATGGCAACAGACGTGTTGAGAACTAGCTCATCTCAGATCCAGTTTACACTTGTGGAAAAACAATCCATCGCTGCGTTCAATTATAAACACAATCACTACCCGGTCGATGCTTTAGGAAAGCAGCTACAGGCTATATTACCTGCAGGATAGATGTAAAGGGACTGCATTTATATAGCCCTTTTATCCAAAGTTTATACCTCACATTCACCCACTCACCTACACACTGACGGCGGAGGCGACCACGCAAGGTGCCCACCTACTCATCATCGGGAGCAGTTAGGGGGTCAAGTGTCTTGCTCAAGGACACTTTGACACGCTGCTAGGAGGAGCTGCAATTGAACCCGAGAACCTGATTACCAGACGGCCGCTCCTCCTGTCCTTGTACCCACTGTCGCCCCCCCCCCCCCCCCCCTACAATATTGCCAATATTGTAAAGCTTTCAGAAAAACTAAATAACGCACATCCTCCGTTTGTTGGTGCTGAGCCAAACTGTAAAAACAGTGCTTGAGGAAGACCGGTAAGGTCGAAATGTCGCATCTACTGCTTTTTTTTGTCTATTAAATCACCTTGGAGCTACAAGTGAGTTGCAAGCCCCCCTTTGTTCAATATTGTAAAGCTGACATGTGTATAGCATAGCAGCGTTATTTACACATTTGATTTATGATGATTATTTTCCGCGTAGCCTATTATGAAGTTCACAATGGACTCATACGCCTCCCATCCACAGCACGTGTGGTGAACGGAATTGGTTTAACGTTGGACATAATGAGGCGATGAGGAGATTGTGCAAAGTGAACGGGAGACATCTGTCAAACATTTTAACCTATACTTAACATGAGGTTCTCCTCTGCTGTGATTGGTTAAATCATTTCCTGACCCATACCACGCTGATGTCAGGAACCTCCGAGGAACACAGCCGGTTCTCCGAAAACCGCTACACCCTATGATTATCAAAAACCTAACGTGCACCCGTCAATTTGGCATCTCCTCCTCCCATGCCCTGAACCAATTACGGATGCTGGAGATGTCATCTGGCAACCACGGGAGTATTTTCCTCCATCACTCAGGGCTCAAACATCCAGCAGCGTTAGAAATTATGAAGGGATGACTGCAAGGGCTGTGGGGTGATGTTGGTGAATTAAAACAATGACATGTGGCTTATAGAGAATATATATGATCACATTTATATTCTTAGTATAAATACTCCAGATTCTCCCCTCTGTTGCAGAGTTTAAAACCTTGATCTCCAACCATTGTCAATCAAGTTGTACGTGTTTTAACGGATTTGTTATCCTTACTTTTGCCTCACCTTGTTGTCTTATTGCATGCATTCATTTATTTATTTTGAGTTTATTATAATTTTTGGACCTTGTGGTGTTCTTGTTTTTTCTTGGCTTGTTGTGTTATTATTATTATTATTATTATTATTATTATTATTATTATTATTATTATTATTATTATTATTATTATTATTATTATTATTATTATTATTATTATTATTATTATTATTATTATTATTATTATTATTATTATTATTATTATTATTATTATTATTATTATTATTATTATTATTATTATTATTATTATTATTATTATTATTATTATTATTATTATTATTATTATTATTATTATTATTATTATTGTTATTGTTATGATTTCATATGTTTTTCTTTTTTCTTCGACATGACTGTAAATGAGGGAAACCTCAGTTGCCTTTCGAGTTTAAATAAAGGTTTGAAATTAAATTAAGTACATGAACCCTTGACCATTTTCCATTGGTATGAAATTGGTATGAAGGACAATCATTTATTTACATTGTAAATAACCCTATTTTGGTCAAATCTACACTTTCCCATTGATGAATAATATGTGAGATCAATGTTTACAGTTGTCATTTCCAATGCAAACTATTGTCTTCTTTTATACATGCTAATTGAAACCCTGCTTAAGTAGGACATTGCCAGTTATCAAAGCCACTGCCTGAGAGGAACAAGGCAGAGCTATACGTCTCTAAACTAAAGCAATACCAGAGTTTGCAATGGATAATATACCGCACCTGGCTTTGAACGCCCATCAGCAGGATGTTTGATGCCACTTCAAACTGAATGAGAACATATGAGCTTTTATATGGGAAGGTATTTTTAATATGAACTTGATTTACATGCCGGTACTTTACAACATGGTGGATGCAATGAAAAGCATGCTGGGTGGGTCTGAAGTAGTGGAACAATGATAGAGATGAGAGAAAAACAACAACTGAATAACGCTAGTCTTTCTGCCAACCACAAAGTACTTGTGGCAAAGACTTGAAACAGGGCCAGCCGTTCCTTCCACCAACCGCCTCCCCCCTCCCTCCTTGGCTCACAGGGAATAGTATGAGAGATGGGATTTATTCTGTGCATTGTGCAAAGCAAAACAAACAGTGCTTGAGTTAGTTCCCATTTGAGGTGACTGTAAAATGCATGCGCTTTCAACCGAATGATTAAAGGGGAAGGCCACTCAATTTAAGAATTACCACGTTATTTTTATGACCAAGGGTGGTCAGAAAAAGTATTTGTAGATGCGAGTGACTCTGTTGAAAAGCTACATCTGAAACCCAACAAGACTCTAATCTGTGATGCACACACACACAGCCTGGACTTAATTGTGGGGTGGCGTGGCTCAGGGGTAGAGCGGGGCGTCCAATGATCGAAGGGTTGGTGGTTCGAATCCCGCTCAAGCCCATGTCCATCCCATTGCCGTTGTGTCCTTGGGCAAGACACTTAACCTACTTGCCTCGTATGAATGTGTATGCATGTGAATGAATGTTGGTGGTGGTCGGAGGGGCCGTAGCTGATGATTATTCACCACGCTTCCGTGAGTCTGCCTCAGGGCAGCTCTGGCTGCAATTGTAGCTTACCACCACCGGTATGACTGTGTATGAACGAATAATGGACTCTGTGAAGCGCTCTGAGTCAGAGCAACAGTCAGTCAGAGAAGAGCGCTATATAAATCCAATCCATTATTATTATTATTATTAATTAACAATGGAACTTTGTGAACTCATAGCCTGTCTGAACATTTACACCCAAATACGATTCATATTATTTGGTGTTGTTAGTTTAGGACCAGAAACATTAATACCTTTATCCACTGAAACTCAATCTGGTTAGCCTTCTACCAAAGTCACCTTTTCCTTTACTAATTCATTTTCTATGTAGCTATGTACATCAGTGTGACATTTTTGGTAGAGGGACCTTTATCGTTTATCAGATTATCTTATTTACTTCTTCATGGCCATTCTTCATGTCCAGGCTTTTTGTTTGTTTTGTACACATTTTTAAAGCACTGTTATACTAGATATATACATTATTTTACTATTAGGTACAAATAGATAGACATACACACAGTCACACACATTATGCCATGCCAAAGAAAGTGCTCATGCTCTTTCATGTTTTTTGCCAATGCAGCGAGGTTTCCTCTGGACAGAACGTCTCGGCCAGCCAGGGGAGGGAGTCTATTTAATATTCTAAAAACCACTGTGGGACCTGCTAGGTTCATGCGGTAGCATCTGGTGTCACCGCAGACATCTGTCAGGGCCTACATTAGATCAAAATCATTGGCCGGGACAAGGATTTGAGACGGACAAATGAGAAACTCCCCCCCGCGTTGACCTCGTGGCCCCAGGGTAGAGTCAGCAACACAACTCTAGTATCTAATATGAGTAGAAGTAAGTAGAGACGCTGTGTGTGTGTGACAGAGAGCTGTTCAGAACTGAGCTGTGCACTATCTTGTTGTCAGTGGATACGAGGAGACATTTGAAGGCAAAAACATAGCATTTCACATGCACACAAACCTATTCCACGCACGTGTATACGCAAAAGACACACACTACTCCTTCCCTCACTCACTCACTCCCTCACTCTGTGACAATGTTGTCCCCATAGTAAGACCCACACTATGCCGATGGATAACACTGTGAGTCAAGTCATTAATAATCTCCTAACCCAAAAAAGAAACCTGTAAGGATGATAAATAATACTTGACTAATGAATGCAAGTGCATCATTCTTGATTCTCGTATGTCCCATTATCTCTCTCTCCCTGGCATGTATCCATGACCAGCCGTCTCTGGACAATCATATCAACAGATATAAATCATAATATGCCTATTCAGGCCTTTCAGCCCTTTGGCACTTACTGATGTGAAGCAGATTGGTTCCTCTCGGCTTCGCGCTCCTCACGGTCTACAGGTTGGTCACTGATCTTGATGAACGAGGTCGGAATTCAAAGTAGTCTGACGTGTGTGTGATGTGATGTGAGTGTATATAAGCGCACATGAAAGCATATGCATGCTTGCATGAACATATGCCTATACATTACTAATCACTGTAGTTCAAAGCTGAATTATCGAAACACACATGTACACACACACGCACGCACGCACGCACGCACGCACGCACGCACGCACGCACGCACGCACGCACGCACACACACACACACACACACACACACACACACACACACACACACACACACACACACACACACACACACACACACACACACACACACACACACAGGAACATACTTATTAAACCTCCTGTCATCCAGGATCCTTTTCTCTTTTCCTCTCAGCCATCCCAGATGGTCCCGCCATCTGCTCAACTTTACTATGAACAATGTTGAACCATAACAGACCAGAGTAGATGTTATATTATATTTTCAAATATTTATAGGTTTACATAATACTTTATAGATGCACACTCAACATGATCTTAAT
Source organism: Notolepis coatsorum (assembly GCF_963971535.1). NCBI lineage: Eukaryota > Metazoa > Chordata > Actinopteri > Aulopiformes > Paralepididae > Notolepis > Notolepis coatsorum. The sequence goes on along the minus strand of NC_140180.1, from coordinate 30,006,568 downwards.
TCATTCAGGCCTGATCACATGGTTCATGCCTGTGTTGCAAAGATGCATATGAACATTCATATGACCACTGGCAAGATGGCTTTGCACTGACTGTGCCAATGTTTTCCTATGGGGAGAGCGGTAATGCTGGCTGAGCCAATGTTTTCCTATGGGGAGAGCGGTAATGCTGGCTGAGCCAATGTTTTCCTATGGTGGTGGTGGCGCCCAAACAGGCGGGAGCGCTACCTTTGCCAACAAGGCGACAGGGCTACCTTTGGAGTACCGCACAACTTTGACCTCGGTTGCCACTGACCTCGCAACCGACAAGAATACCGCTTCATGTGATGTAACCAAATCTTCCAAACTGGAGTGGATCACATACATAGATGGTGGAGAAATTACTTGTCTCTTTGTTTCTGTGTTTAAGTGGTATTTCCTTTTTTAAACACGTGTTAAATAGCTCTACATTCCGACAGCCATCACTGATATAGAGTGTTTGGTCAGTAGCATTGGTCTCCCAGTCCCTCCACTCTGCAGTAAACACAAAATACATTTTCTGGTATTCCCTTCCCACTTTATCCAATTAGGAGAGTGGACCCTAGATATTTCATTTATTTCAAGAAATCTTGCCAAGCCAAATTTGCTGGCATATTATTTTATTAGTTTCACATTTGTTTGTATTTCTTATATTTGTAGTGTGGAGTTCTGTCTCCTGATTGGTTGCACATGGTGGCCATGGTACTCCTGCCACGAATATTTCTCACATCGGTCAACGGTAGCTATTTTATTTGAATTAATTTCCATCATACTAAGTAGCCAGTATAAACCTTTGCACGCAATAAGGCGATACTACAGTACCTGCCACCAGCATCTGCTTGTTTGGGACCGGCGCACGCCAAGGTAAGACGATTAACACCATACGACACCCCCCCCCCCCCCCCCCCCTCTCTCTCTCTCTCTCTCTCTCTCTCTCTCTCTCTCTCTCTCTCTCTCTCTCTCTCCTGAGACCTGGGCTGCAGTCTGTCTGTCTGTCTGTCTGTCTGTCTGTCTGTCTGTCTGTCTGTCTGTCTGTCTGTCTGTCTGTCTGTCTGTCTGTCTGTCTGTCTGTCTGTCTGTCTGTCTGTCTGTCTGTCTGTCTGTCTATCTATCTATGGCTTGTTATCTGTTCAGTCAAACAAACATGTAATATTGTGTTTTATATTGCTTGACTCTAGGCTATATAGCCTACAGTAGCGGCACATCAGCCACGCTGACATTATTAGCGGCTGTGTTTGTCTGATTGCATTGATTGTCACATGCACTACCACTAACGTTTAGGTACGTTAAAAGCTAGAGGCGAGTAAACAACAGTAACGTTATCTGATGTTTGGTTGGTTTAAAAGAGTAGTTAGTGGATGATAATGTCCTGATAAACTGATGGTGAAAATAATATGCAGCCTATGGTAACATTCCTATTGTGGTCGGCAGAAAACATTCATGGTAGCCAGCTAAGCTAAACGTTTGCCAGCTAAGATTACAGTTCAACATTCACTGATGGTGAAGATAATATGCTGGGAGAGAAATGTTGCTGCTAAGTTAGTTCAATCACCCAATGGGTTGGGACCCTGTTGTTTTGGTATGGGCATCTTTACAGTGAGATCCGTACCCATTATACATCTACGCTAGCTGCAATGCTAATGTTCATTAGGCTAACAACATTACTAAATCGTTTGTGAATCTTCGAAAGTCATTGTGTATGCTGTTCATTTTGTTTAGACCTGTAAATAGATGACTAAACACTTAGCGTAAAGTACACAAACAGTTGTGCCAAAATAATTATTTTCACAGTGCGAGAACTTTATTCATGTGTTCTGTTTCATGTGTTCAAGCCATAGTGCCATGTTCGATAGCTAAGCAATGCTGGACGTAAACATTCAAACAATTTTGTATATCCACCTGGTTTGGGTAAGGGACATTGACATCTCATCTTTTGCTATGTCCACATTGTAGATAAAGGCTAATGGTCGGTGCAATAATGCAATCTTGATACACGTTGAACTACCCTGGAGCAGCATCAATCTCAATTAAAGCCAGGCACTACATCAATGTGACTGACACACAGGCCTGGAGGAGGTTTCCTTAATTTTATTGTTAATGATGCTCTAATTTTTGTGTTACTGTATCTAACATATTTCTATTCAGTTTGTTTGTCTTTAGCTTAAATGGCCTCAGTGTTTCCATGAGTTAATGTGTTCTGTTGTCGACTGGTAATGAAATGTCCCCCACGGGAAGCTAAGCAACCTTTGATTGTCGTTATTTGATGAAAAGGAGAACTGTTAATCAGCACGTTTGTTTATTTCTGACCCCATTTAATGGGTACACTTACTGTACAAGAAAACAATAACAAGATAACAATTGGATATTTACATTTGTTTTGTGTTACGACTAAATCTCATGAAATTAATAATTATAGGCAATATACTGATATTGTTCCTCTCGAACGGACATACATGAACGTTACAAAGGAATTCCTTCATAACTCGCTTTACGAACTAATTCGGCATTCTCTTACGGCTTCCTCGTAGGATTTATGTAGGATTTACAAACTCGAAAAGGCAGTCGTAAGTTGGACAGACCAGTCTGCGCCTGTGTTTTTAACAACTTTCTTTGGGAGAAATCATTGGGGATTGTGTCACTTCGATTCTACATACATGTACAGATCAGTCGCAAATGCTTTCGTGCTACGGAGTATCCTCACAATATCTTCTGCATCGTTAATAAGCTATAGATTTATTTGTCTATTCTTAGACTATTCCATATATCCGCGCAATTGGTTGTAGTTCCTATTCATTTAGTTTACAGTGTGTGTGTGTATATGCAAAACTTAATTGTTAATGATACAAATATTGTCGTATTTATCTTTATCATAATTATTTAATTCCGAGGATGTCTGTATAATTTACTTGAACGCAATCACCAACTATTTATCCCAAATGAAGCCTTTTATCAGTTTCATCACCTGTGCATTTTATGGTACATTTGCACTGTTGGATGTTGTATTGTACTTGTGCTGTATGATGACAATACATTTTAATCTAATCTAATATAGATCAGTCACAAATCGATTCCGCGCTACCCGTTGAATACGGGGGTCAGCACGGAGCAGATGCAATGCTGACCCTCTCGCTTCCGTTTTGCACACAGCCCTGGCCTTATAAGGAGCTGGTGGGGCGTGTCTGTATGTAAATTCAGGTGTACAAGAACGCGTTTCCAGTTTAAGAATGAGTGACGTTTTTCATTCATGGGAATGCAGCTGCGTTGATTCTGGCCACTTATGGGGAGCGTTTCACACTTTCAGGAATCTGGAGGAGGTTTTTGTAAATTTGTTAGTACAAACTTTTTACCAAGATATTTACAAAAGTACTTACAAACATGTTCGATAATGAGGACCATTTTACCTACAGGTAGGCAACTGATTGTTCACCGACTAACCGCTTCTGACCTCATTCACGGTCACATCCCGTGGATCTAGAAACTGTATACTGCTGTGGGAAGGCTTGCTCATCAGGCTGCTTCCAGATTCATCACAATGGCAAGCCAGCAACTGCAAGCTATAAGTGAGAGGGTTGCAAGAAGGTAATAAGAAGGTATTCACCTTCCTATAAGTACTGAACTACAGCACTAGCTATACTATGTGGACTAGCCCTAATCTTTCCTGTGACAAAATGGCATCCAATGTAATAAAAAAAGTCAACCAACAAACTCGATTCTTGTACCGGATCTCCTCTCTGGTAAACAAGAATACCCTGAAGACGCAGGAGCACTTATTCAAGGGTACTACGACTATGCTTGCACCTCATGGTACCAAAGCACCTCAAAGGCGCTAAAAACAAAATTACAAACATCTCAAAACAAACTGGTCAGACTACTGCTTGACCTTACTCTTAGAACCCACCTCACCCCTGCCCACTTTGACAACCTAGGATGGCTTAGAGTAGACGACAGAGTACAGCAACTTGCAATGGGCCTGGTCTACAAGATACACTACACGACCAAGGTACCCATGTACATGTCAAAATACTTCCCAAAGGTCAGTGAATACCACGATCACAACACCAGAGGGAGATCCACAAATCATGTTAAACCCAGATTCGGCTCAAACAAGGGACTAAACACGTTTCGCAATTATGCCACATCAATATGGAACGCCCTACCCAAAGCTGTAAAGGAATGTGAATTACTACCCACTTTCAAAACCACTCTCAAAGAACACCTACGGGAGACTGCTATTCGAAACTGGCCCCTGTAAATGTCCTAACCCAACCCCCTCCAATGTACAGTAAATGACCAAGTATGGTTTTGTCAATATTCCAATGTACAGTTTTGCTTGTACAGTTGTACAGTGTTCCCCACCCACCCAACCACCTCCAATGTACAGCCCCCCCCCCCCCAACCCCACCCCACCTACCTAACCTCCCCCAATGTACAGTTTTTACGTCAAATGTATACTCTTTTCTGGACTCTTTTTGTATCACAAACAGTACTGTATTTGCAAATCTGGTATGTCATAAATGTATAGATGTAGCAGTACTGTCTATCTGTATGTCATATATGTCCTGATGAATTGAAAATGGGGGACCCTGATGTAAACAAGACGAAAGTCTTTCTCTGGTCTGCATCCCCTTAACAATTGTGTGTATTGAGCTGTACTGTATTGTACCCACTCTGCAATCTGTTAATAAAGTTTTTAATCAATCAATCAATCTCCTGCACAGTGGCACTGTTAGTACTGTTGTCTCACAGCAAGAAGGTCCTGGGTTCAAACCACAGCAGGGGGTCTTTCTCTGTGGAATTTGCATGTCCTCCCCGTGTTTGTGTGGGTTTCCTCCGGGTTCTCCGGTTTCCTCCCACACCGAAAGACATGCATGTTAGGTTTCCTGCCACTGCCCTTGACCAAGGTACTGGCATTACAACTGGAGTTGGTCCCCGGGTGCCGCACTGTGTGGCTGCTCAATGCTCCTCAATAGTTAAGATGGGTCAAATGCAGAGGAGAAATTTCCCTGAGGGGAATAATAAAGGTACAACTTAACTTAACTATTGCTTAATCAATGGTTTGTTGACATGTAGTTCCTCATTACTTCATCAGTATTTAACGGTTATTATTGTGCCCCCTAACATGAACTATTACCAATTAATCTTTATTGGGCTATCTTATGGACTCTGTGGTTGACAGCTATAGTCTTTTTAAAACAAATTATTTGGGTAATGGCGTCATCTCCCTGAAGTTAATTAACAGGCTTAATTGTGGAGTGTCTCCAAAAGTACTGTACCTCCAGTTATAAACTGAAGCATTTATTTCTCTCTTTAGTTACAATGAAATACACAAAACAGTTTTCACAAAGGTTGAGTTAAATAACTTTGGTATACAGGAAACAACATCACCCATGACATCATAAGAAAAAAGAATAACATGGAAAATGCACACTAGAACTACTGTACAATTTCAGCACTTGTGAACTTAATTTCCCTTTCATTAAACAAATAAATATCTGATATCCACAATCTTGAATGTGCCAGGCACTACTCGAAAGTTACGACTTTGCAAAGCAAGCAGATTTGACACCATGGGTGAGTAGGAACATATGGTGAATTGGGTTGAACAATACCCACTTGGTTAAGTGTGCAACTTCCATCTTCTCACTGAGTATCTTTGGTAAAAAAAAAAAAAAAAAAAACAACAACAACAACAAAAACAGTACAGGGAAAGAAAGTCTGTAGATAACATATTTACACATAATACAGTCACATCGGTAAGGCAATTCAACACTATTGTGGCTATTTTACACCAAAATATCTAATCGCTAGTAGAACTGGGGTGAATTGCTGTAAAAAAAAAAAATAAAAAATTCTTCTTGATGGAAATAATATTGGACCAGAGGGAATACCTTTTCGGCAGCTCACTTATACAGAAAGAAATGAAAGAGTTGAAGGAAGAGGAGCCCATTTTCCGAGACACTATCAGCCCACGTTCAATGAATTTTAACAAGACCACATGAAGGAGTAGGAGAAGAGACAGGAAAAGCCTCCTAAAATACCAAATGGCAGTTCCTGCAGTGTCTCTGAAAAGCAAAGGGGGGCGCCGTCCTCAGAGCACAGAAGGTAACAATGTACGTAGATCCACTGCGATACATTCTTTATGTCTCTTAAAATGCACTCAAAGTAGACAATAGGTGTTCATCCATCCGGAAAATGTGTTACGTTCCGGTCTATGTTGCCGTCATCCAATTAGAGAAAAGGATGACAGGATAAGCGGGCGATCTCGTTAACGCCGCACTGGAGATGGATGAATGAAAAAGGCCAGGAGCTAGAAGAGGCTTCTGCTTCAAGTGTCCTCCTGGGATGCCGGTAGTCCTGGCTAGAGGCTTCTGCTTCAAGTGTCCCCCGGGATGCCGGTGGCACCGCCAACACAGTGTTGTTTTTTGTTTGTTTGTTGGTTGTTCAGTCAAAATCATCTTTACACACACAGGCACACTCCTCATGGTGCTCCAAGGGCACATCAGCCATGGACTTCTGCAAACCTCTTCCTCCACTCCGGTGTTTCAACAACAGCACCTACAGGAGAAACAAGAGAAACGTTTTTAGGTCAACGCCTTGAACGTCAATCACGTAATATAAGCCGATGTGCCGAAAGAGAAAAACGTTAACAATTTCCAGGGACACACCGTTTCCAGTAAAACATTTTCTGAAATAACAACGGCGGTCACCACACGACGACGACACTAGAATAGGAACAACGCAAACCATTTTCTGCCAGGGCTGGGGCTGTAGGTAGCCATAACACAGGTGTTGAAGCCATTAACTCGCTCTCTAAGGAATCTTTGTGCGTCTGTGATATTTCCATAAGCAATGTCCTAATTGACGGCTCGGTACGTTTACCTCGTGGTACTTCCTGGTGACCCTGGTGGGAGCACACTGGCAGTCGTAGCAGCGATGAGAGCAGCAGGCGCAGTTCCCGCCGCACCGCTTCACCAGGAGGCAGCTGGGCCAGAAAATGGCGTCCGTCCTCTTGAGCTCCTCGCGCAGGGAGACCGAGAAGTTGCGCGGGGTGCAGCTGTAGAGTCTCACCTCCTCCCTCAACAGGTTGAGATCCGCTCCTCCTCAAAACGGTGTAGGAAAGAAGACACGGTTAGAATCACTGACTTCAAAGTCGGTCTCAAAGTCAAAGTTAATCTGTGTGTTTCACCACTGGGTACCGCTAATTAGGGGTTTCTGTCAATCTTTTCTGGCCATTTTAAGATGTCAACTTTCAGGACAAAAATAAAATGTCCACATGAAATTGAAGTGAGGGTGGAGGATCTTTTGAATGCGACAAAAGTACACAACGTTAGCAATATATACTCTCGATATGCTGTTACAAGCTCCTCATAGTTGGGGCGTTGGAGATGTGACAGACGTGGCATACCTCTGGCCTTCTTGTTGTGGAGGAAGGACTTCCCGAGCACTTGCCACGTTGGCTTGTACAGCTCCTCCATGTCCAGCTGCCACCGTTCCGGCTCCAGGTATTTCATGACGTCCTCCATCGTGCCGAGGCCTGCCACGGCCTCAGACAGCTCGTCCACACTCTGGAGGGACGGAGGGGGCACCGCGGGGACCTCGGGCTCAGAGACACGCTGGACAGAGAAAAAACCCAGAGAGAAGAAGGAGACGTGGATTTGAATCTACATTTAGAACACAGAGAGACTCCCAGAAGCCTGCGTGTTGGTCCAGCTGCAGGCTGTTGTGAATAGGATACATATATAGAAGGAGTAAAGACTGTGCATGCAATATGTTACTGTGTCAAATTGGGAGATCTATTTTTAGTGGGTCCCTCTAACATTGAGGTTGGCCGTCAAAAAGAAATCTATGTATGGGAAAACACTGTAGGAACAGCTTTTCCCACTAAAGACAACACGTGAAACATTTGCAACATGAAGGAACATCCTTTTTTAAATTCAGTTAAGCTCTTGACACTGCTATCATACCTCTGACCCTTTCTAGAAATTCTCCTCAAAGATCCCATTACCGGCTGGGCACTGTAGAGGTCTAAGCACTCGCCTACCACCACAGAGACTAGGGATGCACCGATCCGATATTGGTATCGGTATCGGCCGCCGATATCAGTAAAATAGCTGGATCGGGTACCGGTAAAAAAAAAAAAGATATCGGATTAAAAAAATATATATAATATTTTTTTTTATAATAAATAAAATAAGAAATAACCATTCAGTACATTTATATCTATGTGTTAATTTGTTACATTTAGTTTCACTAAGTTAGGAAAGTAATGTTTTAAGTCAAGCCTGATGTTGCCTTGCACAAAAAAATTATCCCAGTCTCTTCCACACAGTGACAGTGAGGCATACAGTTTATTAATTGAATGAAGGACGTTTATTTTCTGTCTTTGTTTACAACAAATGAAAAAAACACTTGTGATCCTTTACAATTCTTAAAAACAAAATATATTTTAATATAAAAAAAATAAAAAACGTGGATAAAATTAAAACATTTAAAACTTTTTTGAAAACAAATTTGGACAATGGGTATCGGATCGGTATCGGTATCGGTATTGACCCCAGGTATCGGTATCGGGACTGAAAAAGTCGGATCGGTGCATCCCTAACAGAGACCTGGGTTTAATTCCCGGCAGTGGCACCTCTGGCTTGGTCAGTCATCCCTACAAACACAAAGGTAGTGTTCGCGGGTAAGAAGCTGGTGGGGAGTCCAGATAATTGCGACAGCGACTCCTATTGTTCAGCGCGGCGGGGATTTGAGAGAGATAGTGTGAACCTCTGTGCACATTACGCTCTCTCCCAGTGAAACTCCTAGCTGTCAGGTTAAAAGAAGCAGCGGGCGGTAATCTACACCCTCCTCAGACTAACAGTAGGGCAGTGCAACTACCAGGAGGTAATTGACATAACGACTAAATTGGAGGATGGGAGAAGAGGAAAAGAATCCATAAAAAATATCCCATAACTGTCCATTGGGGGCGGTATAGTTTGGTCCACAGTATGGAGTCGAGTGGTATAACAACTGGTCCTCCCACCAGAGAATCCACAGGGGTTAATCTCTGAGACCTTTCAATTGTGTGACGCTGGGGTTGTCTGACATGTCAACATGTCAAGCTTGGCGGCTGCTCGTTTTGCTCAGCACAGAAATAATCCTACGTGACTGACAGGTGAAGTGAGTGGCACCGTGGAGGAAACACAAGGGGCCTTGTATTGACAGTCTACCATCCCCAGCAGGAACTGTAATCCTTTTGAGGGACAACAAAATGTTTGAGGAAGAAATTATTTCGGGGAGTGTATGTTTGTTTATATGAGTCCTAGGAGAGAATAACAGAGATTGCCAAATAATAACCGTAGGTGATCAGAGAGGTTGCTGCTACAGAAACCTCAGGAGCCCACGTTGTTGCCTAATTATTCCTTTGAAAAGGTGTTCCGTTATTTGCAAACAATTACGATGAAGATACCAAATCGCAGGGGTGTAAAGTACTTGAGTAATTGTACTTTGTTACAATACTTAAGTACAGTTTTGGGGGATTTGTACTTTACTCGAGTAATATTAGGTTTGTATACTTTTACTCAATTACATTTCAGAGGAAAAAAACATACTTTTTACTCCTTACATTTAAAATGCAGACAGACAAATCTTGCAGGTCCAACTATTTTAATTAGTATATTTGTTTCTCTGGCCGAACTAACATTAACGTTATTAACTTATTAATCCTGTGGCCGCAGTTTATTTAAAAACAGCCAATCAAATCCCCATCAATGGAAAATTAACCCGCCCATACCCATGCTGATTGGTCCTTGTGTGAGTGTATGCTTGGTTTCATTCCAGCCTTGCCTAAACACCAGCTGATGATTTCACTAATTGGCTCACCTCTTCAACTAACTCACCTCGTGCAATGTGTACAGTAGTTAAAATAAAAAATTGGCCCTGGTATGTCCCTTGCAATAAAAAAAAGTTTAAAGTTTTACTTTTTAGTACTTAAGTACATTTCAAAGTAGAAACTTTTTTACTTTTACTCAGTAAAAGTAGCCAGATACTCTGACTTTTACTTGAGTACGATTTTGAGACGGTAGGCCTACCCATACTTTCACTTAAATATAATTTCTGGGTACTTTTTACACCCCTGCCATATCGTCATTTGATCAAACTCCCCATGGTTTGCACATCCCTCAAAGCTACTTCTGAATTCTAGGATGATCCGTATCTTTCATGGTAATGGAAGCGAATAGACTAGATAAGAGGCCTTTCAGCTTAGTCAACACAGATAGGAGATGATATTATCACACTGAATAATAGCCGCAATGCAGGGATCACAATTTCTGGTTCGGTGTCAACATAATACCATGTAATATACTCGGAAATTACAGTTAGCACTCCCTCACAAGCTCTGGCTCTTCATGATAAGATTCTGATAAAGAAAGAAAGTTCTTCAAGTTCTGGCATGTCTGCACCGCAGATTAGAATATATAGTTCATACAAAGACATATTTACATAAAGGGTTTGCCCTGATGATGGTGCTGCCTTGTACAGTATGAACAATTGTAAAGATTTGAGGGTTAATGGGTTTGCATGCTGCATAATGGTAAGAAAGCAAAAATGTATGTAGTGGGGCGGTTAAACCGAAGAAACATGCACTTTGTTATGAAAGTGCCCAATTTAGCATAGAGGCAGCTTTTCATAGAAAAATATTCAGTTATGGAGGTAAGGCAAATTTGACACCTGATGCCAAATAACATTTATTTCCCGATAGCTAGCATGAAATGGCAGGTATCTATGGATTCTTCCAGTTCTTTCAAGTGATACCACTATCTTTACTCTAGCTTATGAGCCCGCTACTGCCTTAGAAAAAACAACAATGTCTGATATTGATGGAAATACAACCTTAACTTCAATACTTTGGGCACATTTTATTTTGATAGTCTACTGTATTTTAGACTATCTATATATCTTATCAATAGTGTTTCAGTCGGATAGCATACATTTACAGAAGACTGTCAACTGGGTAGTTTCAACAGACTATCAACAGTTTATTTTTTATTAGTAGGTAGCAGGAACAGACATAACCAACAAACCAATATAATACAAATATATTTTAATGAATGCAAGACAAATTATTTGGATGTGCAAAGTGTCCCTGCATGTTGTCATCCTCATCACTTTACCATTAATATTTCATACATTTGCAACAAACATTAATCATTGAAACATATTTTCTTTGTGGGACATGTTTTGTCCCAGTTCTCAGCTATTTAAATATTTTACAAAGTGACATGAGATGGCCACAGTCATTATTTTTATTGGCTGTAAAACTGTTTTCATTGTCATCAAATGAGATCTTCTAGATATTTAACGGTATAAATGTGCTGAAGTCAAATAAACCAACTACATTGCCAATATTCAACATTGCTGTGTTTGAGTGGCTGTAGCAGGCTCAATTAGATAGATAGAGATATCACCTAACACTATCTGACATGTTGAGGAACCCCTAGCTTACTGGGAAACAGATGATATTGGGCAGCCACTTGTCACTGCCATGGCCCATATTTGCGACACCTGAATCTTATCCCACCATGGAAAGCTACCCCTGTGCCAAATTTGTGCATCACTCTTCACTATGGTAGCAAAACCGCCCCACTACAAAGGAATATTAATGGAAAATGCACCGACCGTGTTGCACAGCGAACAGCATCAACAAAGAACCAAGACACATAACTAGTCCCAGAAGGCGAGCCACTGCAGCGTTCAGTCTCGGAACAGAGCTGTTTCCTTTCAAAAGAAGGCACACTATGAGACTTCTATTAGGTCGGCCTTGGCAGTGGACATTGGCTGGACTGGAAACCATTAACAGCTTGTGAATGTCGACGCTGCTGTGCTCCTCCAATTAGCGGCACTCTGCAGGCAGAGCTTCAGATGCGGCAGCCAAAGCAATCCTTCTGAGACAGATGAAAATGCCGTGAATAAAGCTTTAAGTAGCGCGTAAGAGGTCCCGCCAAAAGGAGGGCTGGAACAAAGCCCTTAGAAGGGCCACTGCAAGATCTGACTGGCATGGGTTCTGTGAAATTCTAATCTTGGGGACATAATGCTGGACATATGAACATGTCTGTTGGAAGCGTAACGGTGCAGGTAGACAAGGGGCGTCGTGGTGAATAATAGGAGGAGAACAGTAGCCATTCAAATGTGTCCCACTTCCGATTTAAAATAGAACATACTAAGGCTAATGATTTACCCTCCATCCCTCGCAAACAGTAGGTCTCAGCTTGGCCGTGCTGCTTTTATTGGCTTTGAAACATACAGTAACTGATTTTTTAACAGTGCTTTGAGTCACTCTCTTAGAATGCACCTGACCCATATGGCCTTTTTTGATTTCGGTCCAAGGTTAGGAGAAATTTGCAAGTCATCAGCTCTCCTCCCTATAGGACAACGCTATGACCTCCCCGTTGCTAAGCAACCCTGCAAATATTGTGTCTCGGTGAGCATGTTCATGTTCAGGATTGTTCACTAGATCTGTTTTTTTCAAGGCTGACACCGAGGCTTTCATCTTCGTAAACTTCATCGGGGAGGAATTAATCTGAAGGTATAAAACCCAAACACAGAATGGCCTCCATCCATTATGTTCCACAGCCCTCTGCTAAAAGGTGTTTCAAATTAGATGCAGGCTGTGTCAATCTTTTATGAGGAAAATAGTTTAGCCAGCAGAGAAGGGCTCGCAGACAGAGGTTCCTGCCAGAAAGTGGACAGTGTGTACCGAGCGGCGGCGCAGGAGGAGACGTCTGAAATAACGTGTGGCAATGATGAATACACAGACGTACAGTACACTAAGTACAGTACAGGCCGCAGATACGATAGGGAGGCATTGGACAGGAACAGAATGTACACATTTGGCACAGTGTACTTTAGGCCTACTGTACAATGAAATGAACTGAAACATTTGCATTTGCGTGATTTATAGATGTAAAGATAATGTGGGGCATTGTTGCAGATTCTTTTGCGGAGGAAAATCCACGGTGTGGTTCGTCTAGAAAGCAACACGGCAAAGGTCTCTCTCTCTCTCTCTCTCTCTCTCTCTCTCTCTCTCTCTCTCTCTCTCTCTCTCTCTCTCTCTCTCTCTCTCTCTCTAAGCTGTGATTAAAGTCTGGGTAAAGCAAATTCAGAGATCCGTTTCTAAACACATTATGCATGTTAGACCGGAGTTAAACCCAAATGTCTCAAATTATTTTTGTGTTCTGTTTCTGGGGGGGGGGGGGGGGGGGGGGGGGTGCCTGAAATCATGGCCCGATGGCGTGTTGCTTTCTAACAGCGGAGGAGTGCAAGAATGTGACAATTTGACCATGTGACCGCGGCAGCGCGGCAGTGCGGAAATAGGCTGTCTATTGCCATTCTCTAAGACAAACGCTAACCTTAACCAGCTCCTTAACAGCGCCTAAACTTAACCGTTCTAACCTTAACCAACTCCGAAACAATGCCTAACCTTAACCTTAACCTTAACCATGCCTAACCTTAACCTTAACCATAGAAAGAATATTGCCATTCTCTAAGACAAACTCTAACCTTAACCAGCTCCTTAACAGCGCCTAAACGTAACCGTTCTAACCTTAACCAACTCCGAAACAATGCCTAACCTTAACCTTAACCATGCCTAACCTTAATCGGCGAAAGAATACATGTTAAAAAAAAAATATTATGGGATTCGAACTTGTCAACAACGGACCGCAGGACCGCTGCGCTGCCAGGTGAGCTGAGCTTCGAATGAAAATCATGGCGGATTAGGGCGGTTACATAATGCCGCAAGCTCTGCCGCTCCGCTCCGCTCTGCGGTTGCCGCGCCTGCCGCGGGGCGTGTCGCAGCCAATCAGGGAAAACGCGGAAGCAACGGCAGCACTGCTCCGCTGTTATTAAGCAATAGGCGGCCCGATGACACACTGGAGCCATCCTTAGCAGAACCCCTCCCCTAACATTCGCATTAGCATGGTTCTCCCAGAGTTGATAGGGGTTCAAAAGTGTAGCATAGCAAAGCTAATGCTAACCGTTTCATGTATGCGAATGGTAAAACAATTAGCGCCATACTCCGGGAGGTATAGTTAAATAAAAACACAGGTTTGGGTGGTCTAACCTAGTTTGCTAGTTGGTCAATTAGTCAAGCTTCCTCACCAAATGTTATAGATTTTGTCGTTTATAGCAAAACATTTAAGCTAATACTAACCGTTTGATGTATATGAATGAAAAATGCCGACAAGATTGGCAAGATTAAGGTATAGTTAACACTTTAACTGCCGAAAACGCCGGAACTCGTCATTCCCCGCCATGCTCAAGTTGCAGAGGACGCCGTAACTCGTCTTTGATATCAATATTTCAAAAATCTGTGATCGAAATCATATTTCCCCTCCGCAGCCTTGACACACAGTGCTGATCTCCTCTCAACCCTCTAGCGGTTCAAGAGCGCCATCTGGTGGCCGATCGGCAGATCGAAACCGGATGTCAACCTTTGAACCGGCAGGACTCACTCCATATGGGGTCCGGGCACTCGCTAATGTTAGAGAGACTCTGTCTTCACACAGTGAACATCGATCGGTGGAAATAACTCGAAAAAACAACATGATTTGGACGTATATACTATTATACAACCTGGAAATAGATCGGGCATTTCAACATCCCATAATTGAAAACTGTCTACTCCACGCTGATCGCCCAACGGCCCGAGGAGACTGGGGTGAGTTTTAGCGTGTAGTATTACCGTGTTCGATATAAACTGCTATGATGAACATATGACCCACATTAGATGAATGGTATAACGTTGCCCACGGAATTATAAACGCCCCCTCGCCCATCCGGTCAACATCAGATGACGTGTAGTAAATTCTAGAAGTACGTCAAGTTGACATTTTTTATCTCGCACAGATTCCTACCAAACTGTATTTGATCATCAATATAATGCATTTGGGGCTATAAATCACGTTCTGGAGAAAGCTGCAGAAAGAGATGAAAACATACTTATACTTTAGACCATATTTTAGTATGAATATGTGAATGAAAAAGTTTAACGTTGCTACACCATGAACAATACATATAGGACATTTAATGGGCCCTAATAATGGCAATCTAGCAATAGAATTTAAAAAGTTATAGCCCTGCAAAGAAGGGGAACTTCTCCATGTTAAATAGAGCTGGCAAGGGATGGTATATCATGAATTTAACCATGGCAATCAAAGTGTTAATTAAACAAGCATGAATTTGCAATAGCTGCAGCCTTTTTGCGATAGGCCACTCCTGTTGCCATGCCCCTTTTGAGCCAATTGGCATGAACACACATATACACACATACCTTCACACACTCTCACTTGACCTCCCTACCAGTTCAGCCTCCTAGGGTGAAAACATTGGCTGCTAGAAGGTGGGGAAATTTATAGAGTTATAGAGCTGCTGGTCACAGCTGATAAAAACACAGATTTGCATGGTCTAACCTACTGTAGTTAATCAATTAGTCAAGCTTTCTAACCAAGTAGGGTCCAACTTGGTAGTTTATAGCAAAACGTTTTAGTGATTGAATGGAAAAATAACATGCCCCTTCAGATGAAAGGGAACTGTCAATCAAGCACCCCCCCAATCCAGAGAAATGGTCTGAGCAGCAGCTGTTTTTGAGCTGCGTGTTGTCGTTTGTAATCATTCAAATTTGGCTGGGTGGTTAATAACACAGTTTTATGCGGTGTGTCAAACTCAGAACATATTATTATTTTCACTTTACCCCGACTTTAAACAGATACACTATTTCTGGTACTCGCCACTAATAACCTTAAACTAAGCCTTTGGGGAGACATAGCAGACTTCATTGTCGACTCCCTTTGTTCCGTCAGTGCACACAACCACACTGGACTTATTTCCGGTAACTGAAATGACAGGTTCATCTAACTTTGTTGAGATGACAATTCCAAAATAGCAACCTGGGAGGCATCTGAAAAACAATATCTACAGTTTCACATGGAGTTGCAAACCACTTCCCTACATGAGAAAACTTTGAGTGAGCAACAGGGTCTGTTGTGCGTGAAAACACTTTATTTATTTTTTTGCTCACTAAACCACATGCTGCAATTGAGGTCTGTATAAAAACAGGCCTGCTGTTCACCGTGCCAGCTCTTTCTGACTCTGGAGAGGCCCGGGTGACTTTGCCAGTGCATGCCATCTGCTTTCTCTCGGATCCAATTCCGGTCTCATCCGTCCATCCTCAAAAATTTTCATTTTTCAACAGAGGTCAACAGAGGCCAATGTTCAAAGGCTTGTTGATGGAAATAAAAAATCTCAAAATACAGGTCTGATTTTGCTCCATTGTTTGCAACAGTACAAATCTAAACACATTGTTTACTCTACAAAAAAACTAAAACAAAGAGCAGAACCTTTGCAGACCTGTAAATGGACAGTAGGAGAAGACCACGAGAAGACGATAGTAGGGCAAAACTAAAAACTCCATCACACTGTCTTCTTCACTTGCAATTAAAAGCAGATAAGCTAACGAAGGTCCTCGTAAGCATTTATATAGCGCTTTTATCGAAAGCCCTTTACAATTTGTTCCTCACATTTTACCCATTCACTCACACATTCACAGACCGACGGAGAGAGCAACCTGCTCATCGAGAGAAATGAGGGGAGTGTCTTGCTCAAGGACACTTCGACACGCTGTCTGGGAGGAGCGGGAATCGAACCGAGTACCTCCGGATTACCAGACGACTGCTTTACCTCCCGAGCCACTGTCGCCCCAAGCAAGACTGTGGAGTTCCGTTGAGCCTTACAGGATGCGTCTATTCTTTTACCAACGGATTTCCAGTTCCGCGTTCGCGTTCTGCGATCTGATTGGCCACTGACGTTTCTGGTGCGATCTGATTGGCCACTGACGTTTCTGGTCATGTGACATGTGCGCCCAATCGCGTGACGCACCCATTTCCGCCTCGAACAGCAGCAAACTACCTAACGCCTAGTTTATCACTGGTTAAGCTTAGGCGACTCTTTCGAAGTTGGTTAAGGTTAGAGTTTGGAATCAGGGCTGGTGTTCTATCGCCCTGCTCTAAGACAAGGCAAGGCGCTCACCACGAATACTGGAGACGCTGGGTTCGCCTGTTCCAGCCCAGCGCTCCACATTGCTTTCAGTTTAGCTGGTCGTCCGTACTAATACACATTGGCAGTATTAGGGGGTGGGAAACTGATGGGTGGGGATCGGGCGTTGTGGACAGCGACTCCTACAGGTCGGTTGGTGCGCCTGCGCAGTAGAATCAGGAAGCGATGGGGGCGGCGCCCCTCCAAAGCGCAGACCCCTGACGCTGAAAGATCGCGCCGCGCAGGTGAAAAGATGCTGTTACCTCGAGTATCGGAGGGGACTCGTGCTATGTATGACTTAGTCCACATTGCAGCCGGCTTGTGGGAGGCAAGAAACAGCGTTCGAAACAGGGGAGGGTTGAATTGGATGATATGAAATTGGGATGGGAGAAAAATAGAAAATGGGAGAAAAAATGGATACAAAAAAAAGAAAGAGTGCCTAAGCTTAACCGGTGGCAGAACTTGCCGTCACACGATTGCCGCGACCAGAAACGTCAGTGGCCAATCAGAGCGCAGAACGCGAACGCGGAACTGGAAATCCGTTGGTAAAATAATTCAGGCTTACAGGACAGGCATTTTGGTGCGGCAGGGGCTCAAGCTACAAAAGGGTATTCCCTTATATACGGAATATATTGATCTATTTGTGACATGAAATAAATCTTGGCCCGGTACCGGGCTGATTAAGAGTTTAACCTTCTGTAGTGTGGTAGTGAAAGGGTTAACCCTTTGTAGTGTGGTAGTGAAAAGGTCAACCTTCTGTAG
Organism: Notolepis coatsorum; assembly: GCF_963971535.1. NCBI lineage: Eukaryota > Metazoa > Chordata > Actinopteri > Aulopiformes > Paralepididae > Notolepis > Notolepis coatsorum. The sequence goes on along the minus strand of NC_140180.1, from coordinate 29,988,718 downwards.
TGTGGTAATGCCAGCGTTAACCTTCTGTAGTATGGTAGTGAGAGGGTTAACCTGTAGTGTGGTAGTGAAAGTGTTAACCTTCTGTAGTGTGGTAGTGAAATGGTTAACCCTTTTATAGTGTGGTAGAGAGAGGGTTAACCTTCTGTAGTGTGGTAGTGAAAGTGTTAACCTTCTGTAGTGTGGTAGTGAAAGGGTTAAACTTGTGTAGAGTGGTAGTGGAAATGTTAACCTTATGTAGTGTGGTAGTGGAAGAGTTAACCTTCTGTAGTGTGGTAGTGAAAGGGTTAACCATTTGTAGTGTGGTAGAGTCAAGTCAAGTCAGTTTTATTTGTATAGCACATTAACAAATGACTAAAAGCCTAACCAAAGTGCTTCACATGATAAAAACACATACAATGCAATAGAATACACTAAAATTACAGGAAAAAAGTATAGTACAGTACATATAAGAAAACAAGGGCAAAGTGCAATATAAAAAGAGACAGAGATGAGAGATGAGAGAGATGGTTAACCTTCTGTAGTGTGGTAGTGAAAAGGTTAACCTTCTGTATCTATATGCAAAAAATACAAAAAGACAAATAAACACAGAGGCAAAATAGGCAGGGGCACAGTGCCCCTTTGGACCCTGTGTGCGCAAAATGATGCCCGGGCCCTAATTGACAGTGACATTTCAGTTGATTCTATCTCCCCGACACCCCGATTCCCCCGTTCAGAGGCGGCCTTTCTCCCCGAGCCCCGTTGTGTTTTAACAACCTCTTCGCCTCGGCCCTTCAGCTTTTCCCAGAGTCTCTTCCTGTGAATTACAGACCGGTGCTTATTTTTTTTCCATTCCATGGAAGTGGTAAAGAGGAATTATTGCTTGTTTAAATATAAACTAAACTGCAGCCCCCGCATGGCACAGGGTTCCAGTAGCGCTGGTTTACCGCAGAGAAACAGAGAGCCGCTGTTCCAGGCCTGCCATCTGAGGAATGCTCAAAGAGAAGACCAGAGAGAGGCCAAAGCTGCCCTTTTACCCTCACGGTTTCCACAACGTTAAACCCTTGAATGGCAACACTGAATATATATATATATATATCCTTTTATTTACGGTTAGAACACAATACTTCAAAAGTATAAATTAATTCATTTCAAACCATTATTTATTCTCAAAGATACATTGATGTTTACCTCATTTCCAATGCTGTCAAGATAACAGGTAAAAAAAACGAAAGAACACAAAATAATCATAAAAAAAAAAACTGTATACTCTGCCAAGCTTACATCTTCTGCCCAACATGGATGGCTATAATATCCACGCCCTGAGCTTGTGTACCAGCCAAAAAACATTGCCCTACCACCACCATGTCTCTTATAGCGGGGTTCTTAAGCCAAGTTATTCCTCGAAGTTTGTTTTTCCCCATAGAACATAAAACAGAACAGAACAGAAAAAAGTAGCCAAGAGCAACTTTACATCAAATGATTATACATCGGGATTCTTGAGGCATGGCTGCGGTTAGGCAATGATTTTTGCCTGGTTTCTTAGATTATAATCTTATTTTGTCCAGAAATGAATCATTGTGACTAGTGAAAATATAGTAAGAATATAGAATAATAGTAAATGACTTAAGTGTATTTATTTGGCATCCCACCAATTACATTTATCTTTATGCAAAGTTTGGAGGATATTTACTAGAAGCCAGCATGCATTCAGATCTCACTTGTTTACATTCTGGCAGCACCTATAACCGTACCAATACCAGGGCCCCGTTCCATGTACCGGGATAACCGAGTTAGCCGGATAACTTTAGCTGGATAACTCGGTTAGCCTGACTTTCCGATTTCATGTACCAGGATTTCCCAAATCACCATGACAACATATCCAAAAGTTTGAGCCTGCTCGAAAGCAGAGTTCAAGTTCAACTTAGCCGGATCACGCAGAGCCACGCCCCCGCAAAGAAGTGACAGCCCGTTTCCTGAAACTATTCCCACAGTCTACGATCTGCATTATACCATTCTGAATTACGTTTTTGTGCTCCATTCTTCCAGAGGGGGCTTTTGAAATGTAAAATAGACCCAAAATGCTGATATTAAATTCACTTTGTCCTAAATAATGCACGTTATATATACCGTGGCGACGGTGGCGCTCGCTCGTGCGACGTACACATGATGTGGTTATTTTAATTGTAACTGGGATTAAGATGTCTGATGAGATGCGCTGTTTGACGGATTTGAGAAATTGAATGAGCCGTTGACGTCACATGAATGAATGAGGATGAAGAAATAAAACTTCATTCAAAATAAGGGATATTCTAAACACGGGTCTCTCGTTCATTAATGTATAAACAATGAATCTATCCCATCTGGCACAGTGGCCCAGCGGTAGCGCTCATGTCTCCCAACCTAGCGATCCGGGTTCAAATCCCCGTGTTTCCAATATGATTTTTTTGAATATAATATTAATGATTATACGCCAAAGTAGCCTGGTTTTAAGTTAAAATGTTATAAATCTACATGCATTGAGGATGTCATTCTTTATATAGCTCTCAACGTGCACCAAATTGAATTATTCCTATATTGCAAAAAGAAGGAAAAGACTAGGCGGGTATTGAACCCCGGTCGTCCGTGTGGAAGTCAAAAGAACAACCCGTTGGACCACATAGGAGATAAGTTAAACATTGACTATACATCAATCAATGGGCAAGAAAGCCGTCTCGTAATTCTGTATAACAGTTAACTAGTTATTTTCGCTAGCAAGATCTCATTTGATTATTCAATCCAGCAGGCAAGTTTAAAGAAATATAATCTGATTGATTGAGGTAATGAGGGACTTAGAATTAGCCTATAGATAACGCATTTAACTTGTCGGCGAGGCGATTGAGCCTATTGCAATCTGTCAATAAAGTCTTAAATCAATTAATCAATCAATGCCGTTGAGAATCAGGGTCTCTGCCATCGATACGTGCTGGCTTTCCACCTAAAACGGGAGCGCGCATCTAGCCTGACTTGAGCCTGACTCTCAAGTCTGGCTTGAGTTAACGAGACTGAATCCTGCTTTGTGAAACAGGAAAATCCCGGCTTTGAACATCGGGTTAACTGAAGCTGGATAATGGACATGTTGATCGACTTAGTTGAACCACGTACATGGAACGGGGCCCAGCACTTGGTCAGCATCAAAATTGTGATTGAAATAGTTTACATTATTTTAAAAGGGCTCACTTTCTACCCAAACAGACGTTTTTCAGTGGAGGGAGGCCATTTAAAATAGTGTGCAGTGATGTGTTTATCACTTTTCATGTGTTTTTGCTGGAGGCTTCTTTCACCTATTTGTGAAAAGTTAACCAGTTGCATCTCAGATCAAGCAACATCCATCCATGTACGGGCCTGGAGGTTCTGAAGGTCTAATACATAATACATACAGTTCTAGATGACTCTTCAGAGTCATAGATCATCATGTCTACCATCATATTCATATTCAGATATCATCATATTCATATTCATAGATCATCATATTCTCTTAGACAGACCCAGCAACCTGTCTTTGTTGTTGAGATGAGCTTTTAGGTTTAAAGCACCATAGACTGGAATAATTTACCCAGCTCATTCAGATCAATTGCTTCTTTCCATATTTTTAAGATTCTGTTGCTTGTTTATTTTAAATAGACTTGTTCTTGTATTTTCTTTGTATTGTTTTTACATTCGTAATACATTTAAGCAGGTGTGGTTTGGGGTTTGGAGTACGAGAGCTCTTGTTCTGTGCGCATGTCTATTGTTTGTGTCATTGAACTGTTTATCATTTCTTATAATTAGTATTTTGTTTTGTCTGGATGTCGTTGACTTCTATGTTTTGTGCTTGAGGACCCCCTCGAAAACAAGATGGTGCGTCTCAAGGGGTTTATGCAAATGTTTAAGCACATCAGGGGGAAAACGAATGCACAGATCGCAGAACACGCCAAAACAGTTTCCTCTGTGCGTTCAGTAGAAAGCTATCTGGCTGCACGCTAGCTAAGCTTAGCACAATGAATGGAAGCGGACAGTGCCGGTTAGCCTAGGCATTGTCCAACTAACACCTCTCCGGAAGGTTAACCGCCACTGTCCGCTTCCATTCATTGTGCTAAGCTAGGCTAACGTGCAGCCAGATCGCTTTCTACTCAACGCACAGAGAGGAAACTGGTATCTATCTGCTTGTCTCTCTCTGGAGAATACGATAAGATCATTTCCCAAAATGTTGGCGTGTTCCTTTAAGGGGACAGTTCTGAATTTTGGAACCCTGGCCCTATTTGTTACTCACCGATGTTGATCGGTAGAATCCTCTTCTCAGCACGATCCGTGCTGTTTCTGTGCACACATTACAAGGTAGACTTCAGTTGTCCCCAATCAGCTCGTACACAAACAGAAGCTCACCCCCTATTGAGTTTGCATTGGTCTGTGGCTAATTAGCCAGAGTTAGTTGATGGATCGATTAGTATGAGGAACAGCACGTACTGTGCTGAGAGAGAACTCTACCGATCGACAACTCATTGGTTAAGTAAGAAATAGGGCTATACTTCCAGGAATCTCAACTATATCCCTGTGAAACTGGGAAACACATTGTGTGTCAGGCTATATAATGCACTATTAGCAGGCGTTGTAGGTCTAAAAGGGTTCAGAAGAGATCAGCATTGATTATGGGGATTCCCCTTAACAGAAACCAAAACCCAGCGTTATGGACAAAGGTTCTAGGAAGCAGAAATTAAAAGGGGGGGGGGGGTTCAAGAGTTCCCAGAAAAATGGGCAACAGTTTAATTTCACTATTTAATTCACTGTAAGTTATCCCAGGGATAGGATATGTAAGAGCGAGTATTCTCACATGTTTCACTTTCTCATTTCTCACATGTTTCCACTGTTAAGGTGCTCCCATAGTCGAGCGGACTGTACACGGACCAATTTCCTACATGTCTCGCGCCAGTTTACACCTCGCGCCAGTTTGTGTGACACCAAGTGGGCGCCGCGGACGTCCGCGCATCAGAAAATAGGAGCTTCGCACTTGGACTCTGCGTTGGGTCTGCTTTGAGTACCCTTTGGGTCAGCTTTGAGCCCGCGGGAGTCTGCTCTGTGTACGGTCCGCTCGACTATGGGAGCACCTTTACAGTATAGACGGCTATGGAATTCTGAACTTATCTGTGCCATGTCTTCTACTACCTGTACCTCCCCTCCCCCTCCCCATGCTGCTATGATGCCTGAATTTCCCCAAGGGGATCAATAAAGGAATATCTTATCTTATCCAAAGTCTTCTCAAATGGTGGTCCCTTGCATCTTATTATAGGCCCTATGGGGGTCTGCAGCCTAACGTGTATCAATTTGAGAAGAACATTTTCAAGAAGCACTGCTCTACTCTCTCATTTTCACCGTGAATTGAATACACCAGGACATCTAAAAAGAGCAAAATTCAACTTCAACTTTTGACTGAATTATTCATGACACAAAATGATACAGATTAAGAGCAACATTTGTGATGTAAAAGTAAAATAGTGTGTGTGTGTCAGACTAAAAGAGTGGGGAATGAATACATACATAAATAGATATTGTGCCTTGTTGGAACCCATACATTTCTGAGCTGAAACCAGTGTGAGGACCCTGGGACTGATTGCGTTGTATGACTGAAGTGATAATAAATTCACTTGGTATTCGTATGAGGTCATGCTAGCAGTAGCTGTTCAGTTCTTTCCTCTGAAGGCCCTTTGATGTCTGACAGTCAGAATGCGGATACTTTCACAAGTTGTATCTCAAATATAACAGAGAGAGAGAGAGAGAAAGAGAGAGAGAGCAAGAGAGAGAGAGAGAGAGACAGAGAGAGAGAGAGAGAGAGAGAGAGAGAGAGAGAGAGAGAGAGAGAGAGAGAGAGAGAGAGAAAGAGAGAGAGAGAGAGAGAGAGAGAGAGAGAGAGAGAGAGAGAGAGAGAGAGAGAGAGAGAGAGAGAGAGAGAGAACCAGACACCCACATTGAGCTTCATCCTAGTGTTTACTCTATACAGCGCGTTAGCAGTATGACTGTGGTCTCGTCACGAGGAATGTGTGCATAGTACTGAACCACTGCAGATTTATGTCATTTCATTAAGATTGGTGAAACAATTCCTTTGTTCGACAGGAGATATGGAAACTAATTTAGAGCCGACCGAGGGGTTGAGACACGCATGGATGCATAGATAAACAACCCTGGGAACCAGATAAAGCTTCAATAACAACATTAAAGAGCAACAACTCTATTAAATCATTTCTAGAGGCGGCCTCCAGGAAGATTACATACTGCACACTGGAGCTTAAATTACATGTTGTCTCCCAGTCAATCCAACTGTATAGTTTCTTCAAGGTCCTCTTAAGAAAATGTTGCAGCTAATTATTTCTTAAGTGAAATGTTGGCTTGCCCAGGGCACCATATCACTTGATCAGGCTGATGTAATTAAACAAATAAAAATAATAATAATCATAAATCCATGATTGATCTAACATCGTTCAACCGATAACACCCTGTGGTCATATTCATGAGCTTATCAAAAGCAGGCAAGGCTACTGTATCTGCACAGTGTGCATTTAGGGTGTGAGACTGTGATAACAGCCTTGTTCTCACCAGGGTTGCTGTACTGCAGTTGTTCTCAACCCTTTTCAAGTCAAGGCCCCCCGAGTGCGGATACGCATGAGGTTGCACCCCCCTATCTGCTAAGGTTTCCTCTTAGTGTGTTGATAGATATAGTCCTAAATTAATTTAGTTCTAAATGAAACGGTCTATACTGTTGGTGGGGAGAGTGAAACCTAGGATCACATTAGTCCTTCCCATACGTTCTTTCATTGAGCTATTGCCTCGCTAACGACCCCCCTGGGGGCCCCCAGACCCCACGCTGACAACCTTTTCTGGGGACTGTTTGTACTTTATTACTCATGTTGACACAAGAATTGACATATTAAGTGACCTGACTCTCCTGACGGAAGCAGGAGATTCTGTTTTATAAATAAATTTGAGTCATCAAGTCAGTAAGTCATCACCGTACAGGACATAACTAATCTGTATGCACACAGTGAGACCAAGAGATTAACTGTGAACCGTATGTAACATTCTGCCCCTCCTGCCAGGCTTCGACTGTCTCTATGTTCCTCCCTGTCTCTGCCTTGGACATCTTTCTCTGCTCTCTCTCTTTCTCTTTCTCTCTTTCACTCTCCCTTTCAGGTTCCCCTGTTAGTTAAGTGTTCTTCGTATCATGTTTCTCTTGTCTCTGGTGCTATATTCCCCTGTCTGGTTTCCATAGTTGTAGTTCCTCATTTAGTTTCCTGTAGTTCTTTGTTAGTCTGTTTCCCCTCCCAGGTGAGTCCAGTTGTAATTATCCCAGGTGTGTCTCGTTTGTTATTTGCTCCTTTGTTTGAGTTCCTCGTTTCCTATTCTTTGTGATTGTCCGTTGTATTATGTTGTCAGTGTTTGCTGTTACATGTTTCCAGTAGATTAGCTCTTTGTGTTGTCCTCTATTTGTTTGCTAAGGCTCTTGTGTTTCTCTGAGCAAACATAGTCCTTTTGGGTTTTGGACAGCTGTATTTTTTTTTGTTCACCAGTGTTCAAGTCAAGAGTTTTAATTGTCACGGCATACAGGTATACAATGAAATGCGGGATACAATGAAATGCGGGATACAATGAAATGCGGGATACAATGGGCACTGTGTATTATTCTCTTCAATTAAAGACCCTTGGAACCTTCTTCGTTCCAGTGTTTGGCTTCCACCCCCCACCTCAACACTGTGGATAACGGTGAACCTAGTCACCTTGTCATGCTGTCATTCATTCCACTGTTCCGACAAGAACAAACGAAAGAAAACATCCTAAGTGATGAATAGTGATAATCCACTTTAATTAGCGGAGGACTAAAACGCTATGACAGCGAGGAAACCTCGAGATGCCCTTTACTCCTGCTCTCAAAAGTACTGTATGATCAAATGACCACAAAGTAAGTGTATTTTGACCAAGAGAGAGAGAAGGAAATACAAGGACATGTGTCAGTTCACCTGCCAAGGGAACAAATCCGCAAGAAGAATGTGGCAATAATAAAACCAAAGGAAGAGTTTGAAAATAAATAAATGGCTTTATTATAGAGGTGACTAAGGAAGCACTGTGGCTGACCTCACTTTCCTATTTGTGCTTGTCAGGAACTGGAAGGATTTCATAGCGCTGCAGGCCAGCATGGATTAATGAGGGGTGGAGCTGTTTACTTAGAGCGAGCCAACACAACTGCACCATGACAGGTTAAAACATGGCACTCTTTGCTTCGGTTTATCTCTGGGCTTTTGCAAGTGAGAGGCGCGGGGACGAAGGGGCTCTGTGTGTGTTTGTGTGAGTGACTGTGAGTGTGTGTTTGTGTGAGTGACTGTGTGTGTGTGTGTGTGTGTGTGTGTGTGTGTGTGTGTGTGTGTGTGTGTGTGTGTGTGTGTGTGTGTGTGTGTGTGTGTGTGTGTGCGTGCGTGCGTGCGTGCGTGCGTGCGTGCGTGTGTGCGTGTGCGTGTGTGTGTGTGTGTGTGTGTGTGGTCTTGTGGGATGAGGACAGGAAGGAGTGAGAATGAAGAAGAAAGGAATGCGAGAGACGTGAGCTCGGAGTGGTAGAAAAGAAAAAAATTGCCGGAATCAATTAGGTGAAATCTATGGGTTTAAATAGATTAGATTAAATTACAGTACAACGGAAATAAATTTGGCGTCCAACCAGAGTGTAAATGTAACAGTAAAGTGCAATAGTGATATACAACGTACAGGTGATTAAACTGGGTATAAAATATATAAATTAGTACTACTGGGTGTAGTGCAGAGTTGTAGTATTAATATGTACAGTGATACAGGTATAAATACAGTATGGTAGTAGTCTGGCCAGCAGCGTAACTAGTAAGAATTCTAAATAAGGAATGGATTGACCCCGCGTATCTTTCTATAGAAAGTAGGAGACTATGGATCTATGGTGATCTATTATCTATCTACTATAGTGATCATAGGGAGAGGATACTACTGAAGCCATGTATGACTGATAAAACCAGAACACAGACAATAGGATCACGCGTGGGAGGGAGAGAAAACCTATAACAAGCCACACTGCTTTCAGACACTGACCTCCTGCTCCCAGTTCAAGGCCTTCACTGAATCCACCAGGGGTCAACAGACATTGACGTGACTGTGAATGCTAGAAACCGCCTCCTCCAGACAACAACCACAATGAGTCCTATTCTCACATCCCTCCTTGCATCTGAATGGACGTGTAGGCGTACCATTATATACGACCCCGCCATACAAAAGTGCTTCTTCCTCAAAAAAAGATCCTTGAAACTTAAATGACAGAGTGCACACAGAGGCAGCATTGGATTCTCGCACAGAGCCTGTTATGCCACGGTGAGTGAGTGTTTAATTGTGCTTGCCTGGAGATGTAGGTGCTTTGCTTACCATGGGGACGAGGGAGTAGCGGATGGAGAATCCAGGCTCAGAGGGGAAGTACTCGTCGGAGATGAACCGTACTCTGATCTGACTGCCTTTGGACGTGTGGCCAGCTGCCGGTGGTGGCTGTGACCCACACCAGCGGCCCGAGATGGAGTTTTCAGACGGCTCCTCAATCTCAACAAAGTCATACCTGGGAGAATGCCAGAGAGAGAGCGGGGGGAGAGGGGGGAGAGAGAGAGAGAGAGAGAGAGAGAGAGAGAGAGAGAGAGAGAGAGAGAGAGAGAGAGAGAGAGAGAGAGAGAGAGAGAGGGGGGGGAGTTAGGATGGGAAAAAGAGACAGAGCCATTACTTACACTACAGTGTGTGTGTGTGTGGTCTTTAGAAGTAACATCACCATCTAAGAGAACACGACATTGGCAAGAAGAAAAACCAGCCGAGTGGTTGCATTATAAGCTTTTAAAATCCAGCAGGAATGTGCTATTTATAAGTCATGTATCATAAGCGTTGTGTTTAAATGCTTAATTTTTGTAAAGTACGTCATAGGTGATGGGGAGCAGAAATGAAATGCGTGCTGTAAGACATGCATGTATGCATTGTATACTGTATATCATATAAAACATCTACTGTATAGAAAAGTGGCGATGTAAAATATATGTATGAAAATGGCCACTTTCATGTAAGAATCTTTTAAAACCTTTTGACCTGGATGGTGCATGCGGTGCAGCATTTAAAAGCGGAGCCAGACAGATCTGGAAGATGTCTTTTTCCCAAACGCTCACTACTTCTCCCGAGGTTCATCTCCACGTACAAACACCCACAGCGAGGCATGACACCGTCACACAGCGGGTATTGTGTCACGGCACCGAGGACCCGCGCCCTACAATTATCAAGTCGCTTAAATCCTAATAACGCCCTCCGTGAAAACTACAACATCACCCTTAAGAGAACGTCTTCGCCTCCCTCCCTCCCCCCTCCCCCTCATCCATCCATGTGAAAGTGCTCCGCCATGCCTAAATGCTTTCTAACAGCGGGCCATAATGCACGCAGTGTCTCCGCGGGGAGAGATGCTATTGGTGCAGATCTATTATTTAAAGCGAGTCTTAAATGAAAAAGATGAGCCGTGTGCTGCCTTCGCCAGGCTTGCCGAGCGTCGACCCCGGGTGGGATGGAGAGAGAGAGTATTAGCGGCCGTCGTCGCCTGTTAGCGGTAATGACTGCCGACGCAGACCCAGGCACAAGCCTATTAAACTAGCGCCACATGCTACGTACATATGTATTTTTTTTCTCAATACTATTTCGTTCTCCTCTTCAAATAAACCCACAGTGGCTCGGGAGGTAGAAGAGCAGTCATCTAGAGGTTCCCGGTTCGATTCCCGCTCCTCCCCGGCAGCATGTCGAAGTGTCCTTGAGCAAGACACTTAACCACTAATTGCTCCCGATGAGCAGGTTTGCGCCTTGCATGGTTGCCTCCGCCGTCGGTGTGTGAATGGGTGAATGTGAGGAACAAATTGTAAAGCGCTTTGGATAAAAGCTGCTATATAAATGCACCATTTACCATTTAAACCGGCCCACGAAAACAAACTCTGTTGTTATTTACAAAAGTGACTCTGCTAATGATTCGATATAAATTATCAGCTATTTGTATGGGATTAAGATTACTAGTTTAGGGAATAGAGTGGGGGAGAAAAAGGGAGCAAATCTGTGATTGTGTTTTGTTACTTGGCCTCGTTATCTGTATGTTCAGAATCCCATTCTGCCCATCAAGGACTCCTCCTCTTCAATAGTGATGTAAATAGCTTGTGTAATTGAATCCCTGGAGATTTATATTGCTTCATGTTACCTTGTGATAATACCAATAAATACTGTAAAGCGCAGAGGCGTAGGCTATGGCCATGCGATTGACCAACCGCTGAACTTCAAGATGTTCAAGCCTCATACTTTATATCCCCATTGCATTCAATAAAAGCCTTGTTCCTCAGTGGTGGCTGGGATTAATCAGTTCAGCGTTGTTGACAGGCACACTTACCTTTCATTCAGCGCTGCCAATGCGGATATTTGGTTTTCGAGAACATTGTTTACATTATGGAGGGAGCTTGACAGATTCAGTTCAAACGGATTTCAATAAAAACAACACAGAGGGACAAGACTAAAAATGGATTTGCGGCTATGTTAAATAAACACAAAATAAATGTGTGTGTGTGTGTGTGGGGGGGGGGGGGGTCAACAAATCTCCTGACATGGTTGCCTTTGATTAGAGAAAAGGTCACACAGGATGTTGGCATGAGGTCCAAAACAAGCTTTCAGTAGGAACGTTCAAACAAGCTTTTAGTGAGAAAGTTCAACCTCCTTTCTTTCCTATACATGTACTGTATATGCACCATTAGGACTAAAGCCCTTCTGGATTTTTCAACGTGGGGTATGTTCACATAATATTATTATATATATTCACATAGTACATTACTGAAGGCTTTGATCTGTAGAAAAAAATATGATCTCTCTGAACCCATTTTAAATAGGAATTTAGGTATATTTTTCTCCCGTTTAAAAAATACCAATATAACCAAAGCTAGGTATTGGATAATCATTAATTCTGCTCCTTAAAGCAAAGGGTTACCAATCAGTTTAACCAGTACATCAGTCTCCTGGCAAACCTCTTGATGGAGAGACCAAGGAAGATAAGATGATGTTTGCTCTCTCTCTCTCTCTCCAACGTCAAGCCTGAGACAGAGTCACCACAGTGACAGATGGCACATCAATAATGGGGAGACCCGGCCTCCTCATTACACATCACCATGTGTTCAGAGCCGCCATGTTTAGCAGTGGTTTGCTCAGATTTACAAACTCACTGACATACATACAGAACAATACACCTGCACTGTAAGGCTGTCCCCGAAGCCTGTTTTCGGGATTCGAACTTCATTAGGGTTTTTCGAACGAACGTTTGAACCTTCGTTTTTAAAAATAAAATAAAACATTTACAATATTTTTTTTCAAAATTATAATATATATATATATTTCTTTTTAATAATATCCTCAAAGTAAATCCTCAATTTGAATAAAGTGATTAATCTGATTAAATTAGTCTTTATTTTTTATTCTTTAATGAATATAACTTTTTTGTAATACTATAATATTAGTGTAGCCTAATCTTTATCTGCAACTGTGAAGAAAAACCCCATTGGTTTAAACAATGAATTGACAAAAAAATTATATTATATATATAATAAAAAATGAAAATTCGAATTTTTATTTAGAATTTGAATGTTAACGTAACGAACGAACGTTCGAACATTCGGGCTCAGCCTTACTGCACTGTGGTCGCCTTGTGAGAAACAAGCTGAACACCGTCGTAATGCGCTACGTAATCACCTGGTAATGTCACTGAGACGATAGCACTCTGAGCATTAGTACTAAATGATTAGTATTCACGGTTAAAGTCATTTTGTAATACAGCTGTGTTCGTCAGTCAAAAGGCTCTCTCATGTATTCTCTGTATTCTCTGGATAACGCCGGTGGCTTCGTACCGTAATGTAACCCAGGAGGACAGAGAGAGAGAGACGGCATAAAAGCTTCATTAACAGCTCCAGTAACCACCCACTTCCCCCTCCCCCTCCCCCTCCCCCTCCTGCTGCCATGCCAACCAGTCAACCAGCGCAGAGACCAATACCACTCAAATATGACTCCCTTCCAGTAAATTTGGAGGGGAAGGCTTTTCATCCCCTCGGCAGACAAAGCAGAATAGCAGATGAGCATCTCGAGCTACAAGCACAGAGCCTCCCTCTCATCTCAGCGAAGCCTCCCTCGCTCCGGGCTCCCCAGCAGTGCTCACGCTCCCGCTGCTTGTTTTATTCCAGGCTACGGCTGTTGATTAGGAGAGAAAGGATTACACTCTCTCTCTCTCTCTCTCTCTCTCTCTCTCTCTCTCTCTCTCTGGATTATTTGAGCTGAGGGGGAAGAGGAATAGTAGCGGCACAGTGATAACAACACAGAAGCCAACGTATCAGCTGTAGTGCGACTGAGGAGGGGAGTCTCAAGGGGAGTTTAGGGAATACATTTCTCATCACACTTGGGATACAGTAGATATATGGACCGAGCCCTAGATAGGAATGCCTGTTTGTGTGTGTGAGTGAGTGAGTGAGTGAACGGACGTAACGTGTACATCAAGTGTTATTTAAATCACAGATGTATGTATTTAATTTATGTATGTATGTTAGTGTATGTAAAATAGATGTGCATGTTTTTGCCTGTGTGTGTGTGTTTCTGCCTGTGTGTGTGTTTCTGCCTGTGTGTGTGTTTCTGCCTGTGTGTGTGTTTCTGCTTGTGTGTGTTTCTGCCTGTGTGTGTGTTTCTGCCTGTGTGTGTGTTTCTGCTTGTGTGTGTTTCTGCTTGTGTGTGTTTCTGCCTGTGTTTCTGCATGTGTGTGTGTTTCTGCCTGTGTTTCTGCTTGTGTGTGTTTCTGTTTGTGTGTGTGTGTTTCTGCATGTGTGTTTCTGCTTGTGTGTGTTTCTGTTTGTGTGTGTGTGTTTCTGCCTGTGTGTTTATGCGTGTGTGTTTCTGCTTGTGTGTGTTTCTGCTTGTGTGTGTTTCTGCTTGTGTGTGTTTCTGTTTGTGTGTGTTTCTGCTTGTGTGTTTTTCCGCTTGTGTGTGTTTCTGCTTGTGTGTGTCTGTGTGTTTCTGCTTGTGTGTGTGCGTGTGTTTCTGCTTGTGTGTGTGTGTTTCTGTCTGTGTGCGTGTGTTTCTGCTTGTGTGTGTGTGTTTCTGCCTGTGTGTGTGTCTGTGTTTCTGCCTGTGTGTGTCTGTGTTTCTGCCTGTGTGTGCGTGTGTTTCTGCCTGTGTGTGTGTGTTTCTGCCTGTGTGTGTGTGTGTCTGTGTTTCTGCCTGTGTGTGTTTCTGCTTGTGTGCCTGTGTGTATTTATCCTTGTGTGTGTTTCTCCTTGTGTGTGTGTCTGCTTGTGTGTGTTTCTCCTTGTGTGTGTGTCTGCTTGTGTGTGTTTCTGCTTTTGTGTGTTTCTGCGTGTGTGTGTTTCTGCTTGTGTGTGTTTCTGCTTGTGTGTGTTTCTGCTTGTGTGTGTTTCTCCTTGTGTGTGTGTTTCTGCTTGTGTGTGTGTTTCTGCTTGCGTGCGTCTGTGTGTGTCTGCTTGCGTGTGTGTGTGTCTGCTTGTGTGCGTGTGTGTCTGCTTGCGTGCACGTGTGTTTCTGCCTGCGTGTGTGTGTGTCTGCTTGCGTGCATGTGTGTTTGCTTGCGTGCACGTGTGTTTCTGCCTGCGTGTGTGTGTGTCTGCTTGCGTGTATGTGTGTCTGCTTGCGTGCATGTGTGTCTGCTTGCGTGCACGTGTGTCAGCTTGCGTGTATGTGTGTCTGCTTGCGTGCACGTGTGTCAGCTTGCGTGTGTGTGTGTCTGCGTGCATGTGTGTGTGTGTGTGCCTGCTTGTGTGTGCTTGCGTGTGTGTGTGCTTGCATGTGTGTGTGTGCTTGCGTGTGTTTGTGTGTGTGCTTGCATGTGTGTGTGTGTGTGTGCTTGCATGTGCACGCTGCATTCATCCAGTCTGTCATGTTGCCAACTGTGTGCCTCGGGACCCGATCGAGACGTGTTTCAGCCGGGAGGGAGACAAAAAAAACAGAATGGAAAAACGGCGGAGCGGTAGACGTGGCAGTGACTCTCATGACCCTGGAAAGAGGATGTTGTTATTGTCTCTCGCCCCCCCCTCTCTCCCTCGGGGACCTGTGACTAGTGCAGTCTTGTAGGATCTCACAACGGCTGTCACTCCTCACTCGTGGGGCTTTTCCCACAACAACACAGCGGCCCCATTCATGCGCAGACACCCCGGCTCACTACCGTGGAGGTATGTCGTGGGTGTCGGGTTACCCCGGTGCTTTACGCGGTATACGGACGCCGCGACGAGGCCGCCTCACCTTTCTGCCATCATTTTCTTATTTTGACATTTTTACGATGACGGCTCGTTCTGTTGAGTTTCATGATAGACGGCGGCGGCGGCGAGGCGTGACAGGAAGTGCATCTGAAACGGCACAGCGGGGAAACACCGTTCGTATAGCGGTTGTATTACATGGCACGGGCCTCCGCGGAACACCACACAACTAAACCGCGGGAGCGCCGTATGCCTCTGACCGACGTTTCCCGAACCCAAGTTAGCTCCGCCTTTTCCCACGTTATGGGTAAGGTTCACGTCGTCGCGACACAGGCTGATCCAAGACCAGTGTTTGTTGTGGCCTATAGGTCTCAAGCCCTCTCGAGAGAATCGGTACTGCCATGCATCCTGTCGGCCATTAGGGGGCTCTCCAGGAATGGCGGACCGAGTGTCCCACTCTCTCCCGAGCCCGTACCCCCCCCCCCCCCATCCCCCCGCCTCCCTCTGGCAGCTCTTGTCCAAGCAAACCGGTCAGCTCTGATGTATTGACAGCAGGATGCTGAGCATAATGCACGGAGGAGAAATCAATTCCTTGGGCCTCAGAATCCTTGTTTCAAATGAATGGCATCAGAGACAATGTCAGACGGTAATTGAAAGGGGGGCCTCTAAATAAAGTAAAAGATGTGTGCGTGTGCGTGTGCATATTGGTGTGTGTGTGTGTGTGCGTGTGTGTGTTTATGGGTGCGTAGGCAGTCAGTCAGAGGGGAGCCCTATGTCTTCGGTGGAGTCACGTGGGCCGTCGGCAGGGGAGCTCGTCAACAGAAATATGCCGCCTCGCGCGGCGGCCACTACATCATGGGCAAAACAAATCACCCCGTGGCTGGGTTCTCAATATTCATCAGCCGCCTCAGCAGGGCAGAGGCAATTTCACAAATGGCCTCACTTTGCCTCTAAATCTTAAAAAATGGACCACAACACGGCCAGGACATACATCTCTCCCCCCCATCAGTGCCATGCCTGCGGCACACGCTGACCGGGGAAGCCCTCCTCCTCCTCCTCCTCGTGGGGGCCGGCCGGCCGAGCGGAGGCCTTTGGGACGGTGCAGTGGGACGGTAGGGACGGTACAGTGGGACGGTACAGTGGGACGGTACAGTGGGACGGTACAGTGGGACGGTACAGTGGGACGGTACAGTGGGACGGTGCAGTGGGATGGTACAGTGGGACGGTACAGTGGGACGGTACAGTGGGTTTGCGACGATTAGTTCGGTTGTCAGTCAAAAGATGGATTCTAGTGGCTTGAGAAAAAGGCTATTGTTCTCTAATACCTACTTCTATCAAGATCATCTACAAGTAGGGATGTCCGATATTATCGGCCTACCGATATTATCGGCCGATATTGGCATTAAAATGTGATATCAGAAAATATCGGTATCGGTTTAACACTTTGACTGCCATGAAACGTCTTTTCACGTCATTGCTGGCCATGCTCAAGTTGCCGGGGGACGCTGTACAGCGTCCTTATATCAATATTTCAAAAATCTGCGATCGGATTCATATGTCCCCTCCGCTGGCCTGAGATCCACCAGCAGGACCCACTGAGCTCTCTGGCGGTTCAGGAGCGCCATCTGGTGGCCGATCGGCGCAATCGCCAAACAGGATGTTGAATAGAGGTTGTCATGACGACCGTAGTACTTCCGGGCGCTCGCTATAGTTCATGGGACTCTGGCTCGTCACGCTACACGGTGATCGATTGGCAATAACTCGATAAACAACATGATTTGGACGTATATACCATTATACAAGCTGGAGATGGACCGGGTAAAAATATATCCCATAATGATACAATTTCTACTCGACGATGATCGCCCAACGGCGCGCGGAGACTGGGGTGAGTTTCAGCGTGTAACGTTACCGTCTTTGATACTAACTGCTATTATCAACATTTGACCCACATTAGATGATTGGTATAACGCTGCCCACGGAATTATAAACGCCCCCTCGCCCATCCGGTCAACATCAGATGACGTGTAGTAACTTCTAGAAGTACGTCTAGTTGGAATTTTTTATATCGCGCTGATTGCCATCAAACTGTATTTCATCATCAATATAATGCATTTGGGGTAGGGATGCTCGATATTGGCTTTTTTACCGATACCGATATTCCGATATTGTCCAACTCTTAATTTCCGATACCGATATCAACCGATATCAACCGATACCGATATATGCAGGGTTTCCCCCCCAAAAAAACGGAATAATTTCAGGTAACTAATAATTTCACTGTATGCAATATTGTTATTGTTTTTAATTTTTTTTAAACCGATACCGATATTTTCCGATATCACATTTTACTGCGGATATCGGCCGATAATATCGGTCGGCCGATAATATCGGACATCCCTAATTTGGGGCTATATATCACGTTCTGGAGAAAGCTGCAGAAAGAGATGAAAACATACTTATACATTAGACCATACTTTACTATGAATATGTGAATGAAAAAGTTTAACGTTGCTACACAATGAACAATACATATAGGACTTTGAATGGGCCCTAATAATGGCAATGTAGCAATAGAATTAAAAAAGTTATAGCCCTGCAAAGAAGGGGACTTTCTCCATAGACAAATAGCGCTGGCAATCTATGGTATATCATGAATTTAACCTTAGGCAACCAAAGTGTTAAAAACAAAAAAAAAATTAAAAAAAATTAAAAAATTTACATTTCTATAACCTTTATTTACCCAGGCAAGCAAGAACAAATTCTGATTTTATTTATTGTCAAAAGTATGCATAATGTTGTGTTAATTCCACAACAAGAGATATGTAATGTTAATTACCTGAAATTATTCAGTTTTTGGGGGGGGCACCCTGCATATATCGGTATCGGTTGATATCGGTTGATATCGGTATCGGAAATTAAGAGTTGGACAATATCGGTATATCGGTATCGGTAAAAAAGCCAATATCGAGCATCTCTATCTACAAGTGTAGTTGTGTGTTTTCATTGTTATTGCGATAGGGTCAGGATCCCACGTGGGGGTCACCTAATATGAAAATGAGGACCATAAAAAAAAAAGGCAAATGTAAAACCACTGTATGATATATGCTGTTATTTTGAAATGGAGTCTGAACAGCTGGATTAATTTCCCCCAAAGGAACTGTAGTTAAGCAGAGTGAAATGTGAGACTATTGGGGAGTCTTCTGTCTCAAGTTGAGATCACTTGCCAAAAAAACACGAGACATAATATTTCCTTACTTGCATATTCCATCTTCGGGATCCTCCAGGCCGAACCTCTCGTCGAAGGTGAGTTGGATCCTCATGTTGTCGCTGGTGGCCACTAGTCTCCACACCAGCACGGTACTCCTGGGATAGGTGTGTGGGAAGTCCGGACTGTGGATCATTCCCTCCCCTGAGACTGTGATGATCTTCTCATGCTGGGAATCTTGCACTCCTTAAAAGGGAAAGCAGACAGGGACACATTGTTATCCCTACTTCACATCAAATCAGAACCAGAAGTGGATCTCCATTCATTCGCCAGACATAATGAATGGAACTTATTGGGGACAGCACTGCAGAAATATATCAACGACTTACACAAGTTCCACAGTATGACCAACACACAATGGTACAATGACAACAGGACCCCACATACAGTACAGTACACAGGGACAGCAAGACAGACAATAGACTAAACTATACCTCCAGGCCAGGGTTGTGCTCGTTTTACTTTCAATTCAAGTAATTCTAAATATAAAATTTAACTGCAATACATTTGCCAATGGTAGAGCATTCATAACGGTAGAGCATTCATAACGGTAGAGCCTTCATAACGGTAGAGTCTACATAACGGTAGAGCATTCATAACGGTAGAGCATTCATAACGGCAGAGCCTTCATAACCGTAGAGCATTCATAACGGCAGAGCCTACATAACGGTAGAGCATTCATAACGGTAGAGCATTCATAACGGTAGAGCATTCATAACGGTAGAGCCTTCATAACGGTAGAGCATTCATAACGGTAGAGCATTCATAACGGTAGAGCCTTCATAACGGCAGAGCCGACATAACGGTAGAGCATTCGTAACGGCAGAGCCTACATAACGGTAGAGCATTCATAACGGCAGAGCCTACATAACGGTAGAGCCTTCATAACCGTAGAGCAATCATAACGGCAGAGCCTACATATCGGTAGAGCCTTCATAACGGTAGAGCATTCATAACGGTAGAGCATTCATAACGGTAGAGCCTTCATAACGGTAGAGCCTACATAACGGTAGAGCATTCATAACGGTAGAGCCTACATAACGGTAGAGCATTTATAACGGCAGAGCCTACATATCGGTAGAGCCTTCATAACGGTAGAGCCTTCATAACGGTAGAGCATTCATAACGGTAGAGCATTCATAACGGCAGAGCCTACATAACGGTAGAGCATTCATAACGGTAGAGCATTCATAACGGTAGAGCCTTCATAACGGTAGAGCCTACATAACGGTAGAGCATTCATAACGGCAGAGCCTACATAACGGTAGAGCATTCATAACGGTAGAGCCTACATAACGGTAGAGCCTACATAACGGTAGAGCATTCATAACGGTAGAGCATTCATAACGGTAGAGCCTACATACCGGTAGAGCATTCATAACGGTAGAGCATTCATAACGGTAGAACATTCATAACAGCAGAGCATTCATAATGGTAGAGCATTCATAACGGTAGAGCATTCATAACGGCAGAGCCTACATAACGGTAGAGCCTTCATAACGGTAGAGCATTCATAACGGTAGAACATTCATAACGGTAGAGCATTCATAATGGTAGAGCATTCATTCTCAGTTATTTCAATCACTCTCAAACCCCACTTCCTGAATTGATCTGGACTCTGACCTGTACATAACACTAGATACACATTTAGTAATACAGTATGTGCATGAATATTATGGCATGCTGCAGCTGTAGTATATAGATTGGCCAGCAGTAGGCTACAAGATGCATACTGTAGTGTGTAAATAAAGTGCCCTGTAAAGGAGATCAATGAAGGTACACATAATCAGGTGGTGTTCAGCTGTGTCCTCATTCCATAGTGAAAAGTAAAACCCAACTTATAGTGCTGTATTATGAGATGATAATGCGGGAGAGTGTACTTTGGATGGTTGTCCAAAATACCTTCACAGTCAAATTACCTTTCTTGGAAGAGAAAATTGCTAGAAGCTGCATAAACGTCGACGCGGCATTGAGGCAAGAGATATACTGAGTCGTGAGGAACATGAAACATATTTGGGAAGAGAAGGAATGCTCCACTTGGCGGGCCCGGGAAAGAATGTAGGGCTGCCCCCTGAAAGTTGACCATTCGAGTCATCGGTCAGAGAGATTGAGCCGTCGTTTTGTTTAAAAAATATATATTGTGGCAGATATCACCCCCCCTCTCATGGATATGTGAAGGACGGGAGATATTATTGCCATGGAAGGAGTAGAAACAATTAGGTAGCTGATTAGTACTGATAGAACACACCTGTGCATCATTAGTTCACCCACATCTCACGTGCACACACCCCAGACACACACACTACAAATACACTAGGTTAGTCATAGGTACGTTGAGTGGAGGTGAGGTTGGAGTTGTTGTATTGAGAGCGAGAGATTGTTATATTCAGAGTTTTGCGAGGTGAGAGGTAGTGAGAGGAGAGGTGAAGGCGAGAAGGTGTTCATTGTGTACTGGACCCTGGACTGGCTGAGAAACCCCCTTGTGTACTGACCCTGGACCGGACGACGACTCTGAGTATTGAACAATCCCTTCTTTTTGTACAAGAGCCTGTTTTGTGTTTTGACCATCCGACTGTATTACGACCATTCTCTTTGCCTATCGAACTGAATTCTGCCCATGATCAATAAATATTCGTATTGATTGATAATATTGCTCTTGTGTGGACATTCGAATTTGTTTGTTTTTGAACTGTGGCGAGTCTGAACACCACCAGCCTCGTCACAATATAGAGAGATAAATAAATGATAGAACATTTATTTGTGCATATCAGTGCCCAAAAAAGATTAAGATTAGATTAAACTTCACGTGAAAGAGAGGAAGAGCGCTCTAGAGGCAACACGACAATGTTACACGACAATGGCGGAGGATTTGGCAATCTTTCGGATTTAATCCCCACAGCAGTGAAAGCTTGGCTGGAGAGGAGCTCAGAGGATCAGTCCAGACCAGCGACAGTATGTTTGTGCATGACAGCTACATTGATCCGTCAAGATAGAAAATTGACGGATGTCCGTTGGTTTATTTTTTAAATTAGACCCTAACGTCAACGTTGTCTGTCCAACACAACAGACTAGACACAGCGGATCAATGTAGCCACATAACGTTAAAGATCAAAGCACTCTACAGATATTGAGTGTCATTATGTCAAATGTCTGGTGTCACCAGTCATACCGGTGTTGTCATGAGTTTATTACTCATAGGACATTTCACATCACTGCATAACATCTCATTATTCACAGGTCACTTTAAACACAAAAGAAAAGGTCACTTTAAAGAAAAGAAAAGAAAAACATAACTGTATGTTTTTGTATAGTATAGTTAGTATAGCTAGTATAGCATAGTTAGATATAGTATAACTGTATATTGTATAGTATATTGTATAGTAGTCTTCTTCCAACACGTGATTCCAGCAAATCCACACGCATGTTAATGCATATCGGCACAATTCATCAGCCATCGGTTGTCATAATGCAGTTGTCTTAACGGATTTAAATGCTCAAAATAAATGTCATATGACTCTGTTGCACTTGACTATGTTAATATATGCTAGCAGCCTAGCACTGAAATGCATGCCAATGTATTTAGCCAGAAAGTCTCATAAATAGCCTGGAAAATATATACAGTATATATATATATTTTTTTATAAAACAAATCGTCCAATTGTCATACTGGTAGAATGTGAGCCCGGACCGGGCCGGGAACAATTAATTACAAAATAGGTACAGTATCTGCTACTGGCTTCTTTACTCAATATTGATCACTAGATTGACTGATTGAAAAGTAATTCATGTTAGTCATAAAAGACAGAAAATGTGTCGTAATGAGGATTCATGGTTCGCTAACACAGCAAACAGATTTATTCTGATCAGTGTGATTATGCCATAGAGAGACTCACTGATCCACCCTGTACTGTTATGGATGGAAAGGGTTGGCTTGAACCACGGTTGCTACAGTATGTATCCCACAGTTCTCACAGGATTCCAGAATCGTGATTGGAGTCAATGGGAGTAAATGAGCCTGACACAGAAAATATGACATACAAATGACTAAATCCCTAAATCTGTTATGGATATTAGCCGGCTCGTTGACAAACTGGTTTGCTGCTATTCTGTTGATATTACAGGTTCAAAAACATCTCCAGCCACTTGATTTATCGCCTGCTGGAGTCAATTGCTGACGTAATCTCCTATAGCAGGCAATCCTACTTGTCACATTAATTTGTTTACATTGTGTAAAATCTACTATTATGATGCTGCCTTGACTTATTGCCTTGTACTCTGAGGCTTGAGGCAAGGGAGCAGTTGGAAAATGCTCCTTCTAATATGGAATGTGTTTTTCCACATTTTCAAAAGCCAAGGATCTCCTCTTCCCTTGTTTCATACCAGGGCCTGATCTAATAGGGCTGGGAGGTCTACTTGTTTCATACCAGGGCCTGATCTAATAGGGCTGGGAGGTCTACTTGTTTCATACCAGGGCCTGATCTAATAGGGCTGGGAGGTCTACCGAATAAAAAGGTATACTATCATGGATCCATGCAAGTATGGATTTTTACAATACCATCATCCGCTATATAGACATATCCTAAAGAATTATATACATACGGTACGGTATATATATATATTTTTTTTTACGTTTTATTAAAGGGTAAAAGAAAATAGACAACTTTGAACAAAATAGCACAATTACAATTGTATTACAAGATAAAGAGGTAAGCAAATATGTGATTCTTACTGGAAAACTAAATATTGTCGAATACCGTTATACCATCAAAATGAGAAAGAAAATACTGTGATATGCTTTGGTCATATTGCCCAGTTTTATGGTCTATCATATCTATCATATCATATCAAAACGATGACAGACTACAAAGGCACCTCCCTCAAACTGAACAGTGACATCTCCTTAGCAAATTATCTCAATACCTTCTATGCGAGGTTTGAGGCTGGGAATAACAACACCAGCCTACAAGCCACGGCAATGGGGGGGGGGGGGTCTGCTGATGGAGACTCAGTGTTCAGGGTAACAGAGCATGAGGTGGACCTTTAAAAAAGTTAATATCAGGAAGGCAGCAGGACCGGACGGCATCTTAAAAGTCTGTGCCGACCAACTGGTCCCAGTATTCACTGACATATTTAACCTGTCCTTAGAACAGGCTGTCATCCCCACCTGCCTGAAGAAGTCCACTATCATCCCTGTACCTAAAAAATCCAAGCCTGCTTGCCTCATCGACTACCGCCCTGTAGCTCTCACCTCCATAGCCATGAAGTGCTTTGAGAAGCTAGTAAAGGGCTACATCTGCTCCTCCCTCCCCATCAACCTGGACCCCCTGCAATTTGCATACCGCCCCAACAGGTCCACGGAGGACGCCATAGCCCATGTGCTGCACACAGCAGCATCACACCTGGACAAGAGGCAGGGGAACTATGTGAGAATGCTATTCATCGACTACAGCTCAGCATTCAATACCATAGTCCCCTCCAAACTCATAGCCAAGCTCAGGGACCTGGGCTTGAACTATGACCTCTGCCAGTGGGTCTTGGACTTCCTGACAGGCAGATCCCAGGTGGTGAGAGCAGGCAACTGCACCTCCTCATCCATCACCCTCAACATAGGGGCCCCCCAGGGCTGTGTTCTGAGTCCCCTCCTCTACTCCCTGTACACACATGACTGTGTGGCTCAGCGGAACAACAACACAATCATCAAATTTGCTGACAACACAGTAGTGTTGGGCCTGATCTCTGCAAACGACGAGAGGGCCTACCTGGAAGAGGTCAAGGTCCTGGCGGGATGGTGCCAGGAAAACAGCCTCTCCCTGAACGTCAGCAAAACAAAGGAGATGATTGTGGACTTTAGGAGGTCGGGGGTCAGGGACTACAGCCCCCTCAGCATCGACGGGGCACCGGTTGAGAGAGTGAACAGTTTTAAGTACCTCGGAGCCCACATATCCGAGGACTTGACATGGACCACACACATTGACAGTGTTGTGAAGAAGGCACGACTACGACTCTACGTCCTCAGGCGCCTAAGGAAGTTCCAAGTCAGTCAGAAGATCCTTAAGAACTTCTACTCATGTACAATAGAGAGCATCCTGACTGGCAATATCACCTCCTGGTTTGGGAATAGCACCGCACAAGACCAAAGCAGACTACAGAGAGTGGCACGTTCAGCCGAACGCACAATTGGAGGGGGGCTTCCCACCCTCCAGAACATTTACAACAAGCGGTGCAGGGGTAAGGCTAAGATAAACATCAAGGACTCCAGCCACCCAAACAACTGCCTCTTTGAACTGCTGCGGTCAGGCAAGCGATACCGGAGTCTCATGGCAAGCACAGAAGAAGCTTCTATCCCCAGGCCATCACGCTGCTCAACGAACAATAACACTATGCAACAACCATCAAATGCACACAGCACACACATCCACACGCACACACTCACTTTAAACAAACAACACACTGCAGCACCCACTCTCCACACTTTAGAACACCTAAACACACTTTATATTTATTTATTGGTAAAGGATTTGCACTACAACCCATACCTCAGTACACCTTACTGTAAATTGTACCTAAATTGTACCTCATCCCATGTCTGCTTTGCACTATATAGTATTGTATATTAGTATATTGCATAGTATAATGTATATTGTATGGTAACTCAGTTACTTCTATTCTGCATCGAACATTGTACATATGTATATACTGAACACTGTGACTTCTATTTTTACTTTTATTTTTACATGCTATACTATTTTATTTCATACTTATCTTGTCTAGCACAGTCTCTGGAGCGTAACAGTAAGAAGCATTTTGTATAAAAGTATTCTGTACTTCTGTATGACAACTATTAAAGAAACTTGAACTTGAACATACCCAATGTTATGCTTTCATTCATTGCAGTATATGAGTAAATTGGGACTGATGTCTGATAAATAATTAAACAGTGCTATTCAAAGCACCTGTATCCCTCCCATGGGCTTTGTCTTTGTGTGGACTTTACAACATTGAGCAATACACACACACACATACAGTACATGTGCACACACACACACACACATTTCCTCAAAGCTTTTGGAAGAAGCCTGTATCTCTCTCTCTCTCTCTCTCTCTCTCTCTCTCTCTCTCTCTCTCTCTCTCTCTCTCCCTCTCCCTCTCCCTCTCTCTCCCTCTCCCTCTCCCTCTCCCTCCCCCTCCCTCCCTCTTGGGTGTCAGCTGTGATGCTGCATCTCTTGTCTCCATAAACTGGAAGGACATTTGTTGGACACAGGGGGATCATTAAAGGGAGTGCGGCGTGGTGGGTTTTTAACAAGCTCCCCGTGTTGGTCAGTAACCCCACCCCTCCTGGCCAGGGGCTTTAAATCACACCCCCTGTCACTCATCACCCCTCTCTCCATCAGGCCCTGTCACCTCCAGGAAAAGCACTGCCAACAACCACTCTCCCATAATGCACTGCTGTCTCCCACCTGAGCCAACACCACTACTACTACTACTACTACTACTACTACTACTACTACTACTACTACTACTACTACTACTACTACTACTACTACTACTACTACTACTACTACCACTACTACCACTACTACTACTACTACTACTACTACTACTACTACTACTACTACTACTACTACTACTACTACTACTACTACTACCACTACTACCACTACTACTACTACTACTACTACTACTACTACTACTACTACTACTACTACTACTACTACTACTACTACTACTACTACTACTACTACTACTACTACTACTGTCTCCCACCTGAGCCAAGACCACTACTACTACTACTACTACTATCAAGACTACTACTATTACTACTAGGGGTGTAACGGTACACAAAAACCACGGTACGGTACGTACCTCAGTTTTGAAGTCAAGGTTCGGTACGGGTTTTCGGTACAGTGGGGGAAAGTTTGGCTTTCCATGTTCCACTCAGGGGTGATGTAGTGAGCAGTAACTAATTGTACTTGTAGGGCTGTCAACGAATATTCTATATTGAAATTAATAAAAATATTTAAAAATAATAATAATTATATTAGATTGTGAAAAAAACGTTGTTAGTGGTTAACATACCGTTGTATTCGTTTGGTACACTACACAGCGGTACGGTACGGTACGCACTGAAACGGTTCGGTACGGATACGTGTACCTTTACACCCATAATTACTACTACTGTATCCCACCTGAGCCAACACCACTACTACTACTGTACTTCAACAACAACAACAGCCTGGACATATCTAACCATGACTGCTGGTTTTATTTTTAATTTTAATGTAAATTTCATGTGTGAGAAAGGGTAGAGGTTTCTGAGTGTCTCAATGGTTCAGCCAGGCCTACAGTATTCCATAATGTAGCTCTGATGGTCATTTAGCTTGTCTCTGCCTCCCTCAAACCAAGCCAAAGCCATCAGAAGGTTAATCTCCTGCTGGAAGTCTGTTCGCTGGACGCGTGAACACTTAAGGTAACTAACTTGCGTTCAGCGTTTCTCTGATTGGCCACGACGCCCACGTGACCACGCGCTAGCACGCCCCCTTATCCACGCCTGCCGCTCTGTGTTACGCGTTGCAGCACGCGGCAGAGCGGCACTCGCGGAAATAGGCTGCTGCTTATTTAGCGTTTTTATTCATAACGTTATTTCGCGTGACAAAACAGCACAGCTGTCAGAAACTGCACATTGAGGGGGTTTGAATCACTGGAGGCTGCTGACTGATTAACTAGAAACGGTACATTGTAACGTTATATAACGCAACGTTATATAATGTTATTTCGCGTTTTTATTCATAACGTTATTTCGCGTGACAACACAGCACAGCTGTCAGAAACTGCACATGAATCACTGTACATCAGTGGAGGCTGCTGACCAAATTTTTAGGTGAAGCACAAATTATTATATTATATTATATATTAAATTATATTTTTTAAACATCCCCAACGCTGCAACGCCCCCCATTCCTCCCAGGTGTCAGGCTCCTCATTCGCTTCCATTCATTTTGGGGACCATGTTTAAATATCGGAGATGAACGTTATTTCGATTGATATGAATAGCTAGTTACGTTTATATAGCGAGATGATAAATTAATTAAACGTAAAAAAAAAAAAAAATTAAATTGAAGTGATTCGAACTTGTCACCAACTGACCAGCGGCTCCACAGCAAGCTGACGAACCAGTTGAGATAACCGCCGATGTTAAAACTGAGTGACGAATGTATAATTTACACTTGTGCCAATTGCCTACTTATTATTAAGCTAGGTATTGTGCAAGCGTTGCTTGATTAACCTGCGTGGTTATTATGTAGGGGGGATTACGAATGCATAATGCCGCGGCAACCTATTAATATTACCTATGCGACCTATGTGACACATTAAAGATGGCGGCTTTGTGTTTTTCTGGAGAGCGTTCTGAACGAGCGTATTCACGAAGGAGAGCGCCTCTGCCGCGCGTTCTGAACGAGCGTATTCGCGAAGGAGAGCGCCTCTGCCGCTCTGCCGCGGGGGCGTGCTAGCGCACGGTCACGTGGGCGTCGTGGCCAATCAGAGAAACGCTGAACGAAACGCTGAACGCAAGTTAGTTACCTTAGTGTTCACGCTCCCTGGGTACTCTCACATGATGCAATGTTGAATAGGATGCTAGGTTTGTTCCCTGGGCACTCTCACATGATGCCATGTTGAATAGGATGCTAGGTTTGTTCCCTGGAGACTCTCACATGATGCAATGTTGAATAGGATGCTAGGTTTGTACCCTGGAGACTCTCACATGATGCAATGTTGAATAGGATGCTAGGTTTGTTCCCTGGAGACTCTCACATGATGCAATGTTGAATAGGATGCTAGGTTTGTTCCCTGGACACTCTCACATGATGCCATGTTGAATTTTAATTGTGGATCCCCTATAGTCTACACCAAAGTGAGACTACTCTTCCTGGGGTCCAAACATAAAAAATACAAACACACAAAAAAAGTAAAAATAAAAATATAAAACCACAAACATTGAAGTACTCACAAGAAAACATCACAACGAACAAAACAGTGAATAAAAGCTCACTCAATATTCATAAGTTAGATATCACAATTCTCCAACCATAAAATACAAATTACAGTTAGTCCATAAGAACAAAACAGTTCAAAATCATTTATATGATTTTAACTCATAATATAGCATAACTTTTCTCAAGTCACCAATCACCTTTATATTTCCATACTAATTTTCATAATAAGTCAATGACCAAAATGTATCTCATTATTCATGAGCGCAATTTTAAACTGTTTTTTAAACATACATTTGTTCCTTACCATAGTTATATTTCTGGTTATTTTATTCCAATAGGCAACTGCTCGAATACATTACCGTCTTTTTCAGAGCATTTGTTTTTGGTAGAGGTAAAGTAAAGCACGAATCTAATGCTTGCCTTGTGCTATATCCATGTCTCATATTAGTTGGGTACAGTTGTGAGTGCAAACCCTCCGGTTTCCCAGTATTACAGATATTAAACAAAAAAGTTACCAGGCTACATGCCATCCTCTGTTCCACTGTCATCCAGGTCAGCGCGGCATGCATCACTCCAACACTACTCCTCACAGAGCAGCGCAGAGCGAGGCGTGCCGCCCTGTTCTGAGCTAACTGGAGTTTGTTCAGGTCAAGCCTAGAGGCGTTAGACCATATATTAGGACAGTAGTCCAGGCAGGATAAGACCAAAGATTGTAGTACAAGCTTTGCTGTACCATTAGTCAACAGATTTCTACACCTTCTGATCATTGAAGTACCACAGCCCATCTTAGCCACCATATTGCTAATGTGTTTCGACCAAGAAAGTGTTTCATCTATTACAACACCCAGCAGTTTTGCCTCACTGACCTGTTCAATATCAGCACAGTTCAGAACTAGATGTATATTTTGAGGCTATCATTATACTATTGGTTTTTGCAACATTTAACTTTAACTTATTTTCACTTACCCAGTTGGAAATTAGCACTATCTCATCTTGCAATAACCTATTAACAGACTCAGATTTTCCCGCCGCTACGTACACTGTAGTATCATCTGCATAGATCTCCATTGATGCATTATTAAGTACTAATGGTAAATCATTAACGAAGATGTCATACAATAAGGGACCCAGGCAACCCAGCCATGTTGAATAGGATGCTAGGTTTGTTCCCTGGACACTCTCACATGATGCCATGTTGAATAGGATGCTAGGTTTGTTCCCTGGAGACTCTCACATGATGCCATGTTGAATAGGATGCTAGGTTTGTTCCCTGGAGACTCTCACATGATGCCATGTTGAATAGGATGCTAGGTTTGTTCCCTGGTTCACACTCTCACTTGAATAGGATGCTCCAAGGACAGCACATCTGTGCAGAGGAACGGCCACTATCAGAGAAACCCTGTCAGAGCTGGATCCAGCAATCTCCTTTTGATCTCCTTTAATCCAGGTTTGCTATCAAGATCCAACTTGATGACAGACCGTCTGTTTCTATTTGGACCAATGATGCCAAGTATGAAGAAAAAAAATTCACAGATCACATTGGCGATGACACAGTTTTTTTTTTTTTATGTTAAAGATTACACCAGATCACTTTAATGTTTTCATTCAGGATTGGTGGCTCGCCAGGTAGGATCAGGCCGAGGACAGCACACAGGATGCAAAGAATCACAAAGAAGCATAATCCAAACGGCGGAGTTCTCGGTGAACATGTTCGTTCACACCCGCTTGGCTTCGAATGCAAACTGTGTCGACCCAAATAATGGCCACCTTGTTGGGGCAAAGCAGAGACGCTTTTGCAAGACGATTCTTGCACTCCTTGCAGATAGAGAGAATGGACATTTTGTGCAATATTGGCTTAGACAAAAGGCCCCTCCAGGCTGTGTTTCATGGTCATATGCTGCACCCCAGCTGCACCCCTTTTCGGAGGACAAAACTAAATGATCACACTCCAATAAAGACACCTGCCTTCTCCGTGTGCAGTCAAGTTTCCTTTGATGTCTTTAGAGGAATTATAGTTATTTTTTTTGGATTTAATCTGCATGGGGGCAAGTAGCGGCAGCACACCAGCGTTTGATTGACTGTTATTTCATAATAATTTGCTGGCTCAGGAAGCAACAAGCCCATAGCCTTCATGCTATTAGAGTCGGGCCTTCCATCACAATGACATGTTTTTAATTACATCCCCATTACAGTGGGCTCCAACATATAGACTCATAAAGTACATAATGATTAATGTGAAAAACGATGCGATCCATTCCACCTGTGACCCCAGACGTACTGTACAGCGCATGGAACAGCGAGCGTCCATATGGTTCTAATGGAAGCGGGCCCTGACAAAAAAAAAACATACTCGGCCAATTATAAATAGACACATGCTTTTGGGAGCCATTCTATTTCTTGGGAAAAATCTGTTAAATGCTGAATGGAATGCCTGTTTAGTAGGAGTGTAATTAAGGGGGGGGGGGTGAGAAAATCTGGCCTCACCAGTTCTGAGAAAGGGAGATGAATGAAAGAAGATATGCTCTGATGAAAAGGTATTCCCGGAGTCCTGGAAGGAATCATACTTAATCCAGCATATATCCTGTTTAATACTCAAGTATTCACATCAAGTAATTGCGACGGCTAGAGGAGCGGTCTGTTCGCCTTCCTCTTTGGCACAACGTCTTCGTGCAGGACAACAATGGGGAAATCCTATTTATTCTCCACAGTGTTTTTTATAAAAAAAAATTACTTGCATCAAAGCACTGACCATGCAGGCTCTGAAAACCTCCGGCTGATTAAAAGCAACAGCAAGGCCATAGAACAACCAACACACACACATCCTTGAAGCTCTACCATGTTTTGCGTCTGAACCTTTAAATTATTTTCTCATAAATAATACAACCTTTTCATATGCCATGCTCTTTTCAACCCCCCCCCCCCCCCTCTCTCTCTCTCTCTCTCTCTCTCTCCACTGTACTGTAATGCACTCACAGACACACACACACACACACACACACACACACACACACACACACACACACACACACACACACACACACACACACACACACACACACACACACACACACACACACACACACACACACACACACACACACACACACACACACACACACACACACACACACACACACACACACACACACACACACACACACACACACACACACACACGTGCGCTACTAGTGCGGCTCGGTTTCTGGGGGGTGAGACTCCCGACTTGCAAATGACCTCACTCTCCGGGTTAACCAATGTCATATAATGATCAGAGAGCCTATCCCCCCTGAGTGAATTACCTCAAACATGACTTTTCCTTGACCTACTTTTTTCCTCTAACCGACTAGTAGGGGAGGAAGCGGGTCTGAATCAACAGGGGCCTATACAGTGCCACCATTGTGCTTTGTTCACATGTTCCTGGGTAAACCATTCATGCTGCTAAACATTAACCTCTCCGGTGCCAAAATAGTACCGTGAGGTGGGGGGGGTTAGGGACGCACATGGACGGACGGAGACATACACACAAGATCACGTTAGCTAAGTGTACACACGTGTGCGGTGAGTGCAGGCATGACAACAGGGATGAAGGTAGACTGCCAGTAGAATTCCCGGCCAAGTGTGTGAATTCGTACAGTTACACGAATCCCTGACACGCCCCAAGATACGTTTGCGCAAATGCACACAGATGTATGCGCTCACACGCGGGTGCATGAATGAATGCATGAATGAGTGCATGAATGAATGCACGTGTCAGGGTAATAAACAAGCATGCGAACGGACTGGAAATAGCAGATTGCAGGAGGGCCCCTCCGCACGATGGACTCTGTATAACTAAAGAGTTACTAAAAATCCATACCGTATCATTATTACAGATCCCATTACAGCGGTCCGTGAAGGCTTCGGAATGTATCTGATGACATTATTTGATGTGTTTGACAGCTTTGGCTCCATTGAACAGGACCAGAGGTATGTGGGTGCCGGGCCGCAGCCCCTGACGAGGCAATAAGAATGTCTGGCCGGGCTGCTTTAAATATGAGGTCACTCCGGGTTCCCCGAGAGGTCACAGTCATTACTTTCCCGCTTGAATCGGGGGGCCCTTACAAAAGGTAAATTATACGGAATTGCTATGAATTGCCGTGCTGTAAAAGGGCCATATGAAAATGGGTATGGATTGCATTGCCATGGGGGTGATATACCTAAGTCGGCCAAATTTTGATTTTCACACATTACGGGGGAGAACTCTATTCCAGAACCACGCTGTTCCCCGAGCTGCCTCATGCATCAAGCTTAACTAGTCACGACAGCCACCCCCCCCTCGAATAAATGACCCCCGAGCCACGGTGATACTAAATCCCAATTGTTTTTCATTTCAATCCCGTTACCCGCTGATCAAAAAGGAATACAGGCCCCTGAGCGACAGTGCCGCGGGCCACGTGGTCAGGTGAGGAAGCCGTGCTCAACAATGAATTCCTTTTCTTCCTCCTGCATGCTCTTAGCCCAATGCGATCGCTCTCACATCTGCTGCTTATTAGGCCTCTGCAGTGTGGTTACTACAGGTGCAGTAAATTCCAAGGCCTGCTTAGGATATTTATTGCCTTTAGGTTTACAGTCGGTCAGGCAAAAAAAGACTGAAACACGCCATGGGAATCTCTCATGCCATTAAAAAATAATTTGGCTTCCTGGGACCGTTGCCTTGTGTAGCGGTTCAGTCTGCCAGGCATATGCTCCTGTGTGAGGCTAAACATGACGCGTGACGGCTTTGACACCTGAGATACCCCGTGAAGGCCACTGATAGGAGGATGCTGGAGCTGCTGTAGACGATAGGCACAGTGGAGGTTGATGAAGGGAGACAGTTCTGTTTGTAAGTTTGTGTGTGTACAGTAAGCATGTCCAAAGATGTGTGTGTGTGAGAGAGAGAGAGTGTTTGTCGGTATAGTAAGCATGTCCAATAATGTGTGTGAGCCTATATGTGTGTGTGTGTGTATTGTAAGCATGTCCAATAATGTGTGTAGGCATATGTATGTGTGTGTGTGTGTGTGTGTGTGTGTGTGTGTGTGTGTGTGTGTGTGTGTGTGTGTGTGTGTGTGTGTGTGTGTGTGTGTGTGTGTGTGTGTGTGTGTGTGTGTGTGTGTGTGTGTGTGTGTGTGTGTGTGTGTGTATATCTTGTATACTATGGTGCTGATCGCTCATAGCCGGCCAGAGCAACGACAAGTACAGTATTTTTTGGGAATGAATTTCCATCATTGTCCATTGACAAACATACAGTTGCGTAGAAAGTCATGGTGCACCTTTTTAACGCAAGATTTGGATCAACCAATCACGTGTTCTTGGCATACGTTCAAATGTTTGATGTGTGACTTATTTAGCCGTTCACCGTTTCTGTTTGCTCCTCTGTTTATGTGTAACCGCTCCCACCAAGAAGCATTAGACATGCTGTGAAAATGGCAGAGGGAACTAACATCCCTGCCTTGTATCTGTCAAGAAAGCATTTTGGATGTCTGAAAAATGTCAAGGAGGTTGTTGAAGACCTCCAAGTTGCAAATCCTGTCGAGAACCTACTTTCTGCTGCTGTCTGTTTCAGTGTTGCCAGATGGGAAATGGGGAATTATCGACCCAGAGGCTTAAAACTATCGTTTTTTGAGGGAAACTATCGTTTGCCAGTCATAACCAATAGAACAAATAAGCGTACAGAGGGCTTAATTATTGTACATCTGGCAACACTGGTCTGTCCTGCAGCCTGTGAAATTTTTTTGACAAGGAAGATACAGATTGTATCCCTTATTATATCCCTTCCCCCCATAGCACCCTGCCTTATTCAAATGAATGTTCATTGTTGTTGTCCATTGCAATAAGTAGTCATTAGCGGGCGATACTACCTTAAGTGTGTGTGTGTATGTGTGTGTGTGTGCGTGTGTGTTTGTGTGTGTGTGTATGTGTGTACAGACATGTATGTGGGTCATTGACGGATAAGACTTTTCAATAGGCCAATTTTAAAATACAAAAAATAAGGATATATTTGGCCATTTTTCAAACATTTGGAATGTAGTGTAAAAAATTAAAGGGCACACAAGCCTGTCTTTCTTAAGATGTATATTTAATTACTGATACCTGTTAAAATAGGTATCAGTAATTAAATATACATCTTAAGAAAGACAGGCTTGTGTGCCCTTTAATTTTTTGTAAACCATGATTTCACAAGTTTATTCTATAATGGCAGTGTCTCCCTCGTAATGCAGTTACAATACCCATATATGCTCTAAAACCCATACAACTGATTTAAAATGTACTAGGGATGGGCGTGTAATCGATTACTCGTAGCTATGAGAAAAATCGATCTTAAATTATTACACATTTTACATATTTGTTTCACATGTATGTGTAAGATTATAACTGTTTGTTGGTTTCCTTAAACATATACGCGAATGAACAAAATTAAGTTTAAAAAAATTTATAATACAAAAATAAATATTATTATATATATTTTTTTATTTTTTATTTTTATTTATTTACGAGTAATACACGATCACTCGAGTATAGCATGCGATCAATCTATCTGGATTTTTCTTTAAAATGCCCATCCCTAGTATGTACTGACTGTATATATGTATACAGTAACCCTTTCCACTGTAGTAAGTGTTCTGACAGTTTTTAGGCAAGTCAACTTTCCAAAGTGAGGTTTGTTCTTGAAAACAGGCAAATAGTGATAAGAAACCAGCCAGGATGCTAGTATCAACGCCAAGATCAATGACAGTTTGAGTGACAGTGTGTGGACCAACCCCCCCCCCGGCCCTGACTTATCTCAATTCATTACCGGCTAACCAGAGCCAGGAAAACAGCAGTGAGCTCCAGGGATCGCCCGCCCTCAAGAAGACTGAGAACTGGGGAAAGCCTCAATAGTAACAGCTCTCTCAGATGTGATGCGGAAGTGGAAGGCTTCAATTATTTCCTGTTCCTGCTTATTGCAGGCATGTTTTGCACAGAGAGAGAGAGAGAGAGAGAGAGAGAGAGAGAGAGAGAGAGAGAGAGAGAGAGAGAGAGAGAGAGAGAGATAGCTTACTCAGAAGTAATTGGAAATTACAGCCTTCAATCATTTTCTCTTCTTGCTTATTGCTTGTCTTGCAGAGAGTGAGAGCATTGAGTGAGAGTGGTAGGAAGGGAGAAAGAGAGATAGAGAGAGAGAGAGAGAGAGAGAGAGAGAGAGAGAGAGAGAGAGAGAGAGAGAGAGAGAGAGAGAGAGAGAGAGAGAGAGAGAGAGAGAGAGAGAGAGAGAGAGAGAGAGAGAGAGAAAGATTAAATTACTGCACTACCAACAATTATGTTTCTTAATACCTGTTCCTCAATTTCTTTTTTTTCTTCTTTTCTTTAATAAATAATTTTCTTTATTTAGTATTTTCCAATTCCTGGTGCAAGGAATATAATTCTTGATGAAAATCTTTATGCAAGAATTCGTTTCTTGTTCAATAATTTGTGAAACAAGAGCTGATATTTCCTCTGCGGTGGCAGGCGAGTGCTTAGACCTCTACCTCCATTTCATTCTGCTTTTCAAAGCACCTGCCATCATGATAATGTGTCTCAGTCACACTCCATAGAGCAGCGGTTCTCAACCTGGGGATCGAGAGATGTTTTTGAAGGGTCACAAAAAGATAAATACATATAAAGAATAAATAAAGAATAAATACGTTGGCCTAAATGTTGTTTTTCTGTGAAATAATGACTATTTTAAGTCTCTATAGACCTCAAAATGACCTATCCTGTAAAACAGGCTGAAAACGTTAAAATCATTCTTTGGTGTCAAAGTTGACAATTCTGTCTATGCTTAACCATGTTGGGGGGTGCGGTGGGGTGGGGTCACTGGGGTGGGGTCACATCAGTAGGCGGCACCCTTCCAGTCGCTGGGGGTCACAAACCCAGCAGGTTGAGAGAACCAACCAGAGCCTTAGGGGACGTGCTCCTCTCTCTCTCTCTCTAGGCATCTGTCCATCTGTTCGCACATCCTGCTGAAGCAGGGCAAAACATCTGCACATGATATCAGATGTCTCAACCTGACATCACACAACCTGAGAGAGTGGGCGTGGGGGGCTGTGAGTGTGCATTCGTGTGTGTGTGTGCGTGCGTGCGTGCGTGCGTGCGTGCGTGCGTGCGTGCGTGCGTGCGTGCGTGTGTTGAGAGTGAAAGTGGGAGACGGCTGCTGGTATTTCTTAGGTTTGTACAGTGATGCCACAGATTACTTGTAAAAATTATCTGATTACTGATTACTCCTTTAAAAAGTTGTCTAGTTACTTTACTGATTACTTGATTAAAGTAACTAGGTTACGAAGTCGTCGTCGTACCCCCTGCTGCTGCCACAACATAAGAATGACAACAGTTTTTTTTTAAATAATGCTTTATTGAAAGTGCATAATGTCATAAATCATGATTGGCTGCTCAGACAGGTCATCATGAGACATCATCAGCCATCAGGCCATACTCCGGTCTAGCTGACTGTACCCCTGGCTCTCAGCATTATGAGATGGTAACTAAATAGTAACTCACAGCCACTTGGAAAAGTAACTGTAATCAGATTACTGGCTTGTAAAAAGTAACAGGTTAGATTACTATTTACTGAAAAAAGTAATCAGATTACAGTAACTAGTTACTTAGTAACTAGTTACTGGCATCACTGGTTGAGAGTGAAAGTGGGAGACGGCTGCTGGTATTTCTCAGGTTTGGACTCCAGGGGCTCTTGAGAGCGACTTCCCTCTTCTTTGTTCTTTGTCCCTCAACTCCCTCTTCCCTCTGAGTGTCAGTCAGCCGAGCGGCTCCTCAGCCGTGATGATGAATTGACGTAAAAACCGCTGAGTAAACCTAAATATAACACGGCATTGCCTGGGAGGATAATGATGGATGGACTGTACAGTAGGGCATCGTTATGGATCGCTAATAGGACATTAATATTCACACTGACATTTTAGACAACAACACCCAATCATGTGACTCCAGTGGGTATAGTTGTCCACGTCCCCGCTGCTTGGTGCATTGCATGTTGTTTTGCTAGTTAAATGGTCTGATGTTAAATTATAAACACACATATATATATATATATATATATATATATATATATATATATATATATATATATATATATATATATATATATATATATATATATATATATATATATATATTATTTGCATTCTAATTGCATTTCTAATACCCTGCAGGAAAGATTTACTGTAGGCCCAGATTGCTTTAGGTGTGATTAGTATGGATAAATTATGTAACACTTTGGTTCACAGTTGCTTAAAAGTAATTAAAATCTAAAACCATTGCCTCCATTTATTTGTTATTTTCTTAGTTATGATTAACATAATAAACCAGATGGAGAATTTGTTCAATATTCGAAACCGCTAAATGCAGCGCTAATCTTGTATATTGAAGAAAAGATTGCTAGATGTGTTCAGATTTTCTAGCGACTAAGATTTGCAAGGCTTATTATGTGAGCGAGTGCAAGTGCAGCAAGCAGTGTGAGTGCAGCAGTGTGAGTGCAGCAGTGTGAGTGCAGCAGTGTGAGTGCAGCAGTGCGAGTGCAGCAGTGTGAGTGAGCAAGACACGTGCAGCAGTGTGAGTGGAGCAGTGTGAGTGCAGCAGTGTGAGTGCAGCAATGCAAGTGAGCAAGACACGTGCAGCAGTGCAAGTGGAGCAGTGCAAGTGGAGCAAGGCAAGTGCAGCAGTGTCAGTGCAGAATGTGAGAATGAGACACGCCAAGGCTAAATTGATGTCTTTCGGCACTTTGGACCATGCCGGTTCCAGTAACTAAATCGCATCACTACACAAGGGTTTTCCTCGGGTTACAAATGCCACCCGTCCCTCAACGTTCCAGCCAGGCCTCTAATTAGTGCCACCACTAAAAAAATAGAAAGGTATTGTGTGTCATCTCTGGTGACAGGGAATACTCCTTTCACTATGTGATTCTATTTCTGTTCAGGCAGTGTTGACTGTTTGGTATTCGGACCCATCACCTCGGAGCCCAGACCTAGACACGATGACATCAACCTTGGCCTAAATACGTACATCAGATCTATTCGGTGGAACGGGCTGATGTTTTTATGGCTTGTAAGGAGTTTGCGATCATTTGTCTGACTTAAAAAGGTGCGAAAATAGCAGCACGCACCAATATCGTCGCAGAACGCAGCCACCACAGCAAAACGAGACAGGGCTGGCCTGAGCGCTACGAAGAAACACGTTTTTCCATTTCAAATTGAAACCATCCCGTGCCTCCATTGTTGTGGGTGGCCCCCCACTTCGACCCTCATTTCCCCGTCGACTGTCAAAAGTTGATTCAATATCAAACTTAATTCTCGTCTTATGGGCGACATGATAGTTTAACAAAGAATAAAGGTCTGGAGACGTGTCTCGCAAACACTGGAAGACAGGCCTAACCTCTCTGTCTGGCCAGACACCAGGCGCTGACAGACAAACCATGTCTTTTTTTCTGTGTTTTTATTCTCTCCACAGCTGTGCGGTCTTATAGTGGATGGCAGCTCTGGGGCCCTTTGTAGTCACATCTGTGGGTCGGACAGCTGGATGTTTGGAGTAAATTACAGTTCTATCGGGGCAGGCCAGATTGGAAAACAGCTCGCTTTTCCAGATCTTTGATACCATCTACTATTAAGGCTGAGTAGAGATCCAGATTTTGGACGGAAGATCCACTGAGGATTGATAGCCCTATCCTAGTCCACTTTGTGGCTCCCTGGCTGGCTCAGAGACAAATCCACTCAGTGCACGACGAACAGCTTGGAATAGCTCCATAATGTGTTTGGTTTAGTTAATGGTTTTAACTAATGTTTTCTAGATTAGTCTGGGACCGCACAAATCTGTGCCGGTCTCCGAGCGCCACGCGGTGTAGCTCGTGTTGCAACTTGGATAATGACCACGTTCACACTCTCAGTGAGCTTGGACTTGACACGTAATGGACCTGTCTCAAACCCTGCCCCTTTTCTTGATCCTCCAATCACAACTGTCGCTTACCTCGGACAAACTTGGTTTGTCCGAGGTAAGCGACAGTTGTGATTGGAGGATCAAGAAAAGAGGGCAGGGTTTGAGACAGGTCCATTCCTTCCGCAGACCCATTACTGTAATCTTAGTTTAGAATTGAAGGGGGAAGTCTGGATAGTGTAGAGGTCTAAGCGCTCGCCTACCACCGCAGAGACCCGGGTTCAATTCCCAACCGCGGTACTTCCGACTCAATCAGATGTGGGACACCGGTAGGGGTATGAGTCCTGGGGGGGTTGCAATAGCGACTCCTACTGGTCGGTCGGCATGCGCGTTACGCTCTCCCAGTAAAACTCCTAGCTGTCTGGTGAAAAAGAAAAAGTGGCTGGTGACTCCACATGTATCGGAGGAGACGTGTGGTAGTCTATACCCTCCCCAGACCGACAGAGGAGACTTGTGATAGTCTACACCCTCCCCAGACCGACAGAGGAGACATGTGGTAGTCTACACCCTCCCCAGACCGACAGAGGAGACATGTGGTAGTCTATACCCTCCCCAGACCGACAGAGGAGACATGTGATAGTCTACACCCTCCCCAGACCGACAATAGGGTAGCACAATGACCAAGAAAGGGAATTGGCAGGACGACAAAAATAGAAAAAAATAAACATTTAAAGCGAACCTGTCTCACCAATGGCAGCACTTATTGTATTTGTGTACGTTCTGCCCTTTGAAATGTAAAACTGTTCAAAAACAATAGCCTATAAGTAAAAAGATATATATAATAATAATATGTAAAATAAACAAGAGAGCCTGTGATTAATTTCACAAGCTGCAAAAAATAAAAATACAGAGCTAGCAAGCAACCGTTTAATAAGCTTGGAGCTACGCAAGCCAATCTGGGCTAAGCTTTCAAAGGTCTGATGTGATTCTCAGCTGCAGCAAATTGAATGATTAATCCGAGGCGGCGAAGGGGGGTAGACAAGAACGCAGGAACAAGAAGGCAGCAATTAGAGAATCAAATGTTGTGGCTCTCCGCTTTCCCTTTTTAGAGATTTTCTTCCTAGATACAGATCTGTTTCTTTAAGAGGGTTCCCTAATTACTGGCCCACCCCGTCAAGCTCCTATAACCTCTCCGTCCAGCTGTCTAGAGAGGCGGAACAGGGGGATCGAGTGGCCTGAGACAAGCCCGGGGCAATGAAAGTCAGTCAGTCGGCTGCTTTCCACCATCCTTGCCAAAAAAACAAATCCAGACCCTACAGACTACAGATGACGGTGTCTCTGCGTCCGTCCCATCACAGCGGCTTGCCACAGGGCAGGCTTTGCTCCAAGCGTGTTGGTGCCTGGTCCTGCGAGGTTGACACAAGCAGTAATTTGAGGATTCGAAAATGGGGAAATGTATGTTTCTGAGGGGAAACCGCAGGTGAGGACGGTGACTTGGTGTCGGCAGGTTAATTACTATAAGAAAGCCTTTTACAACATAACATAAACTGCAAAGTATTGACAGTGAAACTGCTCTCCGTGGTTCCAGAGTCTAAATGATTTGCTGACTACTCTGGCAGGAGTATTTTGAGGAAAGTACAATATACATAAAATGTTGAGACACCACTCTGCAATTATCAGGTTTGACAGGGCAGCAAAACATTTTCATGAAAAGATAACCAAATAATATGGTACCCATTATGGGAATTGTATCCTACTCTAGGCAACAGACTTTTGGGGGTATTCTTACCAATATCATAAGACAAGCAAACCACCCAGTTACAGTTCTATAACATGAAACGTTTGATCCAGTCAGTTTTCTACTTTACACCTCGTCAAGTCATCAGCCCCTTTTTTTTGTGCGAAGTAAACTTTTATGAAGTTATTAAAACCAGTGACCTTTGCCCTTTCAGCCACTTTTTCCCACCAGCAACCAACGTACATTTGGTACATAATTAACAACACCTTACAACTGGTGAGGACTGAAGCGAGTGTGTTCAACTGAGTCAATGTCTTCTTTCTTTTTACCTTGTTTGGAGGGAATGGGCCTATTAACCCTTTAACTACCACACGACAGAAGGTTAACCTTTCACTACCACACTACAGACGGTTAACCGTCTGTAGTGTGGTAGTGAAAGGGTTAAACTTCTGTCGTGTGGCAGTGAAAACGTCTGTATTGTCACAGTGAAATGGTTAACCATTGGCAGTGCGGCAGTGAAAGGGTTAACGGCGGTGGGCGGACGAGCGCTAAACACCCAGCGTTCAGTTTCATTTCCTAACTGCCTGCACAGGTCATTAAGCTCCTGACTGTCCCTCCCAGCCCCTCTTCACTTAGCACCGACTGCTCATAAAACAGCCAGTCAATCACGTGTGTGTGGTTTGTTTCCCTCCCAACAGCCTTTAAGGTTTTAAGACAAAACCTTTATCTAGGAAGATAATAGAGAAATGGAACTATAGCACCAGCCACGGAAATATCTGATGTTATCTAATGTGTATTAAGCTGCACTTAGGGGAACAATAGCTGTCAAATTGTGCTATATTTAATTTAGTTTATATCCCATCAAATTTTATTCAACCTCTTATTTACAGTTGTACAGCCCTGGCCTATATTTTATTTCATAATTATATTATTCCATTGTGGTTAACTTGGCTCATATTTCATTTTATTTTACTCCACCTCTTTATTGTATTATCTGTCTGTTAATGTCTGTCCGCTAATGTCGCACCGATAACGTCCAAAGCTAATTCCTTGTATGTGAAAACTACAAAGACCTTTCTGATTCTGATTCTGATTCTAATGGCCGTGAAGAGGATGCTTCTTTCTCTGGTGCACTTAACCCTTTGAGACTCTTTCCAGGGTGTATAAAGGTTTAGCACATTATGATGGAG
This sequence comes from Notolepis coatsorum, assembly GCF_963971535.1. Classification (NCBI taxonomy): domain Eukaryota; kingdom Metazoa; phylum Chordata; class Actinopteri; order Aulopiformes; family Paralepididae; genus Notolepis; species Notolepis coatsorum. The sequence goes on along the minus strand of NC_140180.1, from coordinate 29,946,341 downwards.
GTGTATGATGGCCGTTCTCATACTCAATTATGTGTCATAAGTTGTTGCAGCACTCTTTGGGTTGATACCATTTGTTACACAGATTGGATACAAAACCATTTTTGACCACTCAAGATTGATAAACATGGTCGAAGATCCCTCCAAAATACCACATTAAGACACCAAGACCTCGAGGAACACCCTGGAAAAATGCATGTTGTGATTAAATCAAAATAAAAAATGTGGTATCAAAAACCTTTGACATTTGGAGATTTCTGTAAGAATTGCATTTTGCCTGCGATTGGATGGCGAGCACTTCTGTTCTGGAAATTGCAAAATAACACACTTATATAACAACTGCATGGTTCTACCCAAAACCTGGGATTAGCATAAAGTGAACATGTCTATAAAAGGGATAACCCATTTTCATTCAAATATCTTGAGGTGAGGGGATAAGGGAGGGACCCCTTGGAAAATGGTCATGCCTGTTTTTAGTTACCTTGCCAAAATGTAGCCTAACTTTGGAGCATTGACTTAGCCCCCGCTAGCAGGACATGCTACCAATAGATTCCTTAGGCCATCTAGTTTCATATGATACCTGTATCTCCTGTCTAGATTTAACACTGAGACTGCTACAGCCTCTGAAAGACAGTAACGTCAGCTGAGATCGCATACAATCCTGCGGATCTCATGTATTTTCCCTCTCTCTAAAACTAGTTTTTTTATTGAGGCAGGTGAGGACTGTGACCTTTAAGTTACCCTCATGTGCAGATATGGATACTGCCCTGAAGACACAGTGTCTGCAGTGCCACATTCCCTCTGAAAGATTATCCTTTTACTCAACATTTCAAATTAGTGCACGTGAGTGAGAGCAGATAGGGCATGAATTAGTGGACACATAATCACCTCTGCGATATTGCAAAGACCAGGCCCTCCCTCTCACGCCCTGCAGCTGAAACACTTGTGCGCGCCTTCATCTCCTCCCGTCATGACAACTGCGACCCTACTACTCTGTGGCACCAGTGGCAGCTCCGTCAACAGGCTCCGTGCGCGGTCCAGATCGCGTCCGCCCGACTCTTAACCCACATCACGGTCAAATACTACAACATCCTGGTGCGCACTTACAAAGCCCTTCACCAACTGGACCGCCTCAACTCATTGACCTCCTCTCTTCTTACCAACCTTCTCAGTCCCTCAGCCTGCCTTCTCTCCTCCATCCCGAGTTCAACATATACAGTTTTGGGGACAGAGAAGTACTAGAAAAGCAATATATAAATCCCATTCATTATTATTATAAAACACAATAATACAATGTGTTCTATATGATAAACAGTGCCCTTTAGCCTAGGTTGAAAGTCATCTGGTTGACAATGATGAGGAGCCTCATTTCACTGGGGGCCGCAACACACATACTGTACACTGCAGGACCACATTTACAAGCGTTAAATATTTCATGTAATTTGCATGGCTCTAAGGCACTAGAATTAAGACTGGTCTGTTGTCGGCATACTGTTTCACTGAAACATTTTCGATTTTCTTTTATGGAATGCAAGTAAAAAGCGTTGAGAGACTGACAGGAATTTGTGGATAGGAACTTCTTTATAGCCTGCCCTAAGGCATCAACACTACTCGTCAATTATAATGGCCAATCGAAAATATATTTGGTTCAACATGTCACTCAAACTAGTCCAAAATTATTCTTAAAGCCGCAATGTGTCTTTTGAAGACATATTATTATTATTATTATTATTATTATTATTATTATTATTATTATTATTATTATTATTATTATTATTATTATTATTATTATTATTATTATTATTATTATTATTATTATTATTATTATTATTATTATTATTATTTTCTAGGAATGGATCACGTTTTGGAGTGTATATACAGAGTAAATTGAGACCAAATTGAGATCACCGGCTCTTCAACACAGCACTCGCCTTCACTGCACCCACCTCAGCCTAACATGGTCTGGTGAGACACAACGTGCACGGCTTAGTGTTGTGTCTCACCGGACCATGTGCTTAGTGTTGTGTCATTGGAGGCTAGAGCAGTACGGGTGAGTGCCATGTCTCAAGTTGTTCTGTACACATTCCAGAACTTGATTAATTAATAAATACAAAAAAGAAAAAAAGAAAAACACATTGTTGCTTTTAATTCTGTTTTCATGAAATATAAATAAAGGAAAATTGCACAATGGTAAATAAAGACATTTTGCACATTTTGTGTGAAGATTATCTTCTCAACACTGGAAATGTTGGCACTGAAAGAGACGCAAGACACTCTTTCACATGAGAAGCATGCGTACGGGCTCCATATGTGAGTGATTCACGTGATGAAATCCATCACTGCTAGCATTTGATTCAGAGCTATGCCTACCAGAAACAAGCCAGTTCAGTGACCCGCTCTACAGTTCCTGAATGAGGCCTGTCAACAGGTGTGAAGGCAGACAAAGTGTAGAGCCAACTTTGGCTGTCAGTGCAGGAAAATGAAAGATGGGAGCTTGACAAACAGAGTGGCACGTGATAGATTGGCCTTGTCAATGCCATCTCATTAGCTGGCTGGGCTCCCAGGCTATTTTAATGCTGTCATCTGGGAGCACTAATTAGAAACAGCTGAACAGATGTTGGCTGCAAAGGTGGGAGGAAACAAAAAGGTAGAGCAAAAAAAGATTTAACACCTTGATAACTGGTTGACCTGGTTGATAACTGGTTGACCTGCCTGTCACTCTCCTGCGAGGGAGTCCTTGAGAGCCAGACATTCAAAAGTTATCCCCTCAGGCAGTGTAGTCGCACAACCTTTCCCTGGAAAGAGGAGCAGGAGGTGGAGGAATTGCACGGAACCAGAGCTTGCACACGCACAGCAGGAATCTACCGCAATGTGGTCAATCTTGTTCACATATTGTGGGGGGTTGGGGGTCCATATTATTGTGCATGTGTTGTATTCCCACTTCTGAGCTCCTGTCATGTTCTCTCGTGTCACTGTCCACTCATCCCTATCCCTTCTGGATCTTTGACCCTTGTCCAGCCCACATTTTAGTGATGTGAATATATATTTGTCATGTTATCTGTGATATGATACACTATTGAGCCCTGCAGCTACTGTGAGATTAGCCCTTTTATGAACTGCCTGAACAACCAATTCCTCCTTGAACTCTTGGGACCGAAAGGGAAGAGGCTTAAGGCCTAATTCTACTTCTGCGTGGGCTGTCTGCGGCTCCGTTCTTTAACCATCATACCTACACGTTGTCGGTGTCGCTCGCCAGGCGTGTAGATACATTTTTGGCCAGCTGTGCGTAGACCTCGCCATGGCCTTGGGCGGCTAGCAGCGCTACTCTCGGCAAGGCATCTACGCCACTTTCACGTTTGAGCTTAAGCCAAGGTCTCTTCACACATTCTACAGTTTCAAAATATTCTACACAGTATCACACTGTATAACTGATCATGTAAAACCTATGTTAATTATGAAGCGTGTTCTAAAATCAATGCATCTTTGTCAAATGGACTTTCTTACAAATAGCCCACTGACATGCTGTTCAGAGCTGCCTGACACACAGTTGCTAGAATCATTATAGCCATAAGACCTAACAGCTAATGTGCATTTTCATTCCATTTGGACCCTGGAAATGGATACCCTCCCATGGGGAACCAAGTGTGAGCACCGGGCTCAGCGTATGTAATCTGTACCGAAAACCTATTTGGGCTTTGGGAAAAGCCATACATTCTCAAAATAGTATGTGTGATTGGGTTACCGTCTCTAGGTGACAGTGGCATACCGCCGTATATCATATCTCGACATGTGCGAGGTGACATAATCCAGCTAGTCTGGGACGCCGCTGCACAAATGATTTCTGGGACAGGTGTGATTTTTATTTCCCTCCTAAATGCATTAAGGCCGGGATATTTCACATCTCCGTCTAATTGTTCCTGCTCCTTTTCTCACTCGGCTCAAATGACACATACGGAAGTGACAGTAGGGGTTTCATTTCTATGGGCATACATTAATTATGGGTTTGTCTAGCGAGCAGGTTAAGCAAGAGGAACTGAAAGCAAATCTCAGAGAGAGAAAAAGAGTAGAAACTCAAGAGATGGATGTTAATAGTGTGTAGTTGCACCTCAATGGCTCTCTTATGCATGATTAATAATCATAGGAGCTACATCCATTCCCCGCCTTCGTCCCCAGCAGCCCGGACGCTAAATATGTGAAGATGCAGTAGATGATGCGAGGGTTAAGTTCAGCTCCCGTTAGAGTAGTGCTTCTAAACACTTAGCATGCTGCAGCATAGTCTGACAAGACACAGAGATAAATGACACACCATTGTTAACTACTGTGGATAGATGGACAGACAGACAGACAGACAGACAGACAGACAGACAGACAGACAGACAGACAGACAGACAGACAGACAGACAGACAGACAGACAGACAGACAGACAGACAGACAGACAGACAGACAGACAGACAGACAGACAGACAGACAGACAGACAGACAGACAGACAGACAGACAGACAGACAGAACACATCAGCGGAGACTGTCATACATGTTTTTCTATCTGCTGAAAGTGAACATTTACATCCATAGCTATACTCAGAAGTATTTCGTGTTCTGATATTCTAATATTTAGCATTGGCTAATGATGGTGCCTAATAACTCTGAAACGTCTCTCTGGTGCATTTAATGATTTTGTTGTTTTGTTTCACAAGAGGACAACTTCAAATGCCGACAGAGAGGGGGTGGAATATTTCCGCGCCAAGTCATTATTGTCCCCGTGGTGCTGGGTCTGCAGCGCTGAGTGGGTGTCTTGTCTAGCTATCCAGACTCGAGCCAAAAAAATGGTTGTTCTTTATTTTGTGGTGGGAGCAGTATATAATGGAAAAATTCAAACACATTGGGTTATATTTTAAGGATAATAATCCAATGGTTCCCAAAAGTAGCTGAAGCTGAAGGTATCTTTGCCTCTTACTTTACTGTAGCCTATACTTATTGTGCAAATGCTTCATCATATTGGAGATGTTTCCTTGCTTGCACAAAATACTGTTGCCTTTTGCTTTTCTTTTTTTAATCTTTTTATTGGAGCTCAGCCAAACTTTTGGGCATTTGCTCTGGTCAGCCGTAGTCCAGCAAAACCGTAACAAAACGTCTCTGCTCGCATACTTTGCTGATGCAACCCACGTGACCAATTATGTGACATTTGCTACTTTTTACAACATGGAAATAATGCTCAATGCACTTCACTCGTATGGGGAGCATGACATAAATACTCTCTGAAGGTTGGTAATGGTTCTAATACCCAACCCTAGGGGGCAGTAAGCCCTTCACCTTGTTTAAATAACCCACGTGAGACAAAACAGGAAATGAGAACGAGTTGGTTAGTCTCGGAAAATGTCTCTGGATATGTTGGAACACGGAGTCAACAGGAACTCACTATGTCACTCTAGACCCGGCTCTATCACAGCAGACACAGCTGCATAACTTATCTGTGCTTGTTCTAGGTCAAGCTTCTTGTCAGTCAACTGCAAAGTGACGACCCAAGCTGGGGCAAATTGAGGAAGAGAGTCGGAACAGGACACTTTGAAATACCTCTCTGACAGAAGGTGATGACATCTGCCAAACTATGCAGACATGCCCTCCAGATGCGGTAACCAAGGTCAACTCATCACGCTGCCAAAACTGTAAGTCCAATGGAATTCCGTTTGCTTCAAGACAGCGTATACCCACAGGATGACTTACGTCTACTGGCAGCGTTGTTTCAGCATTACTCTAATCCTTAAAGTTACAGGTAATCCAAATTGTCTTAACTGAATCATCAATATGAGAAGGACTGGAAATATATTACCGCAAGAAGAATGCTGTTCCCATCACTCGACCCGCCAAAATTAATATTTGCGCATAACCTTCAGTTTTAAGAGTTCCGTTTTTTTTGTCATTCCTTCCAAAAGGTAACGTCTGCCATGACACAGTTGGTTTCTCGTGCAAAAATACCCAGTAAATCAACACTGTGGTACTGAACTTTGACAGGCTTCTCAGTGAAGGTCAACATGTTCTCAAGATAAATAATGTGAGGCCAGGAATGTGAAGGATCAGATTATGGGAATGTGAGGATGAGGAAGAGGTAAGACGGTGAGGATCAAAAACAGCCCCTTAAAGGTTCTGCCAGCGCTGTGGAGAAGCTACGGCAGCTAAGGAAACGATGCTGTCTCCAAGTGAATGGCAGGCATTTGTCCTGACAGGTAATCCTGACTTTAGGCAGACATACTCCACCCTTCGTGTCTAGACTGCACCACCAAGCACTAGCGTTCTTCTCTCTGTCCAAGTCAATGTTAGCACAGGGGCTATTTAGAGTGGCTTGTTTAGAAGGCTAAATTTATATGCTTTTTTGTCTCCTCTGGGAATGTTAGAAGCTCACGCGCACACTCAAAATTGCACAGTTTCCAGGCCTACTCCATGTGAGAGCCGAGAGCTCCTCTGCTTGATTCGCACTCAGGCTGCGTGTATTTGAGTCACTGTGCAAAGACAGCTGATAACATTCAGAGTCCTTCTGCTGGGCAACATGAATAATTTCGGCTCTAATTGAGTATGTCCATTCCACATCAGATAAGGAGACAATGCTGCATTGGATGACACAATAGGATTGAATCCCCCTCCATGTTCCTTTCAATATGAGGTGCCGATATAACAACTCCATGCCTGCTGATGCAATGGGAGCTTTTCAACAGAGGCCACATTTATACAAAGCAGAACGTTGACGAAGCCAAAGCTTGACACCAAACCCATGGTATTGCCATTCAAAACATTACTGCAAAGCTGACGGTGCGGCCTATTTGGCATTCCTTGTCCACGAGCTGGAAATAGTTCAGGAAGTGGGTTTCTTATAGGAGGGGAATAGCAGATGGAGGCGGGACGCTTAAAAACCCAGAAACAGCCTGAACTGTGGAGGGAAACAAGTAACATCCTGACAAGACATCCAGAAGGATCCTTTTTCAATTTTTCACGAGAGTGGGGATGATGACCAGTGCGGTGTGGCCCCACGCAAAGCAACTGATGTCAGCTCGGCCTTGCGTAGGAGAGACACAGTGTGGGTGTTAAGAGGCCTTTTCTCTAGTGGAGCTTAAACCTGTGACCCAGATCTCTCTCTCTCTCTTTCTCTCTCTCTCTCTCTCTCTCTCTCTCGATCGAAACTCCCTCGCCTACTTGAGAGAGCGAGAGGGGGGGGACACACTCACTGCCCAAAATGACAAACAGCAGGCAGGCGGTGGCATGCTTGCTTGCCAAATACAGCACTCCATGTTCAAATTGTGCTGACAGGAAAAACATAGACACTGTTATCCAGGGTCTCCCACTCTGGAGTGAGATGGTGAGGGGGGGGAATACGCCTTGCGAGGAGACATAGACCTGCCTGTGTTCAGTGTCTGCACTGAGGGTAGAAGGAACAGAAAGTGCATGTGCTCGGTGTAATTGTAGGCCTCTGAGACCTCGGTTTCCTATTGGGTTCAGTGAGATTTCAAAAGTTGTCCGTTTTACTTTGATGGGTTGGATTCAGCCGAGCCTACCAGTCGCTATTGCGCCGCGACTACACTGATTAACTGCACATTGCCACATTCATTTTCAAACATATCCATCAAAGTACAACTCCTTCTAACTCGAAACAAGTTTCCCCAGGGAAACGTGGTCAGACTCAGGAAACATCTGAACTGTATTAAAGAATGACTGGATATTCTAAAGCCTCGCAGTTTTGTTTCACCAGTTTTACAGCCATAGCGTAATTTCAAATTAAAACATAAACTTAACTACTATGGAAACCACTTAACACAACAGAGTGGTAATGTGAATGCCAGCTGCCAAACTGGTAGCTGCCAACAGCATGAGCTAGCAGCTATATAAACCACTAGTTCATCCAGCCAGAAGAAGTATGGCAATAATTGCTAATTCCTAACAGAACAAAGCATGAAATGTGTTGACGTTTGGTGACTAATCTCAGAATGATGTGGGACAGTTGTGCATTATGTGAATATCTTATTTGCATGCATGTACAGTATGTGCACCTAAAAGCCTGATGGTGACCGAGGAACAGGCCACCCACTCTCCTTCCCTGATTAAAGGCAAGTGAACTGTTTATTTGTCTGCATCATGACCTAATGCACACACAGCGCACCTTAGTATCCCCAGACCTCCATGTACTGTACTGTATGTACATGAAGACCGGCACATTTCCCCATTTGCCTATTAACTCCATTCCATTCCCCTAATCTCCTAATCTAACTTTTTTAGCGGAATGGCAGCCTCTGTGATCATTGGCAGGTCCAACACGTTCCTTGCCGTTCTCCAGTGGTGCTGAAAGGGGCTAGGAAGGAATATCCACACAGGTAATCTTCATCTCATACGGATTCTTTCAATATAGCCAAGGCCCAATGCTTTTGGGTGGGCTGGCCGATGCTGAAAGGACGGCCTTATATGGTAAAGAGAAGCCAGACCACTCGACTTTAAGAAGAGATTTGAAGAGGTGCCCCCTTTGATGATGAGTCATAACCGACTGCCCCGTTAGCAAGTGAAGGCATCACGAAGAAGGTATTGTTGGTAGCATCATATGACCAAAAGTTATTCCACCGTGATTGATGAAATTAGGCGCCTCTTGCCCAATAAGCCAGAGGACAAAGTGGAATGGTTTTTGTTGTAATGTCCCTGGGGCATAGGGTTGGATCAGTGTATCCATAAAAAATATAATGTCATTGTTTGAAGGTTTCGCCAAAAAAAAGAAGAAAACACTCCATCACAAGTCTCTGAGACTGTCGTGGTTATCTTGTTTCATCAAGATTACATGTCTTGGTGTTGTGTTGCATAACAACTAAAGTCAAAACACAATCATTCATGGTATGAGCGCAGCCCTCGCAGATCACTTCAGAGACGAATGCTGACGCACACGCGGACCTTACCGTGAGACAAGCCCTCTCAGACAATGGTGGAAAGTAAGTGTTTGTACTCAAGTACTGTACAATTTTGAGGTTTTAATTTGAGGGAACTTTGCACTTACTCTACTACATTTCAAGGGAAATATTTGACTTAATACTCCACTACATTCGTATGAACCAATCTGCTACTAGTATACTTTTAAGAAAACATGGCAAATTTGATGAAGATCATGCACTTTCGAATTTGAAACATGCTGACTTCAAGAGGACGTAACCAGAGCCAGTATAACTGGACCACGTACCACTTCAACATAGCCTCTGGAGGTCAACAGGTCAAGGGGTGAATGTTCCCAAACACTGGAAACACCACATCGAATGCATACGTTTTACCTTTGAGACCTAAGTACATTCAATATCAAATACTTCTCTACTCGCACTTAAGTTCTTCTTCTTCCACCGCCGTTCTCAGATAGCTATCTATGTAGTCATCAGCCAGACAACCGCCTCCTGCCAAGTTTAATGTGACTAGGGACCATAACTCTCTCGGCAGCTACTACTAAACATGCCAGACAGGTCTGGCTCTCTCCTTTCCCTCAGATCAATATCAAATTGTCTCAGGGCATCAGTAATCAACCACGCCAGAACAGTGAGTATGCACGCATGCACGCACGCACGTGCTCGCGCACACACACACGCACACACACACACACACACACACACACACACACACACACACACACACACACACACACACACACACACACACACTCTCCACTCAAAGGTTACGGCCAGCTCACCAGCCACACTGGTTTAGTTCTCAGGCCACGTGTGATTGCCGGTTTTTTAAGAGCTCTTTGACGGTTCAACCGCGCAACCACCCCACCCCTGTTGTTTTCCCTCTCTCGGCCGTCCTGATTAGACCTGGGGATCCCGAGGGGAGGCTTTGATCCCAGGCCCGCTGCTTCTGCAGGGTACTGAGCGCTGCATGTCATCACACAGGGCCGGCCAGACCCTGTGTGATGACACGTGTAGGCATAGTAAGCCAAAGCCAGACCCTGAAAATGCATCTCATTAAGTATTCACATGATCCTGCCTCCGTGCCCTTGACCCTCCACATGCATTATGTTTTAATGCTGATAGAGGAGCTACTTGAATATGTGAGGGGGGGGGGGGGGTGTAGGCTATTATGTGAGAGGTGGGGGTGTAGGCTGTAGCCAACAATTCCAGAGGATAATGGATACAGATGAAAGATGGCTGCCACATAAACTGTTGTTTGAGACTAATGTGGGGGGGGGGGGTTGGGGATGACTATAAGTACTAAAATACTACTATTCCAATAAGTAGTTTGGATAATCATATATTGTAAGGTAATAATGATTGCATGAAGATGTATTGAGACATTTTTATTACCACAACACCGGGCTGGGAAAGAAACACCTCAATGATTGGACAGGGCAATATTGGCCTTCACCCAAATGCATCAATGGATTATAAATTACCTAATAAACTGTATTATTTGACAACACACATACACACGCACACGCACACACACGCACACACACACACACACAGGCGCAGGCACGCACACATGCAGACGCAAGCGCACAAAAGCCTTATAACAACAAACATCTTGATTGCTATGGCAAGAAATCATTTGGGGATAATAGGTAATTACTTACTCAAGTCCAACTTATAGTCTTACAACCAGACAGCTGAGCATATAAATTCATATGACTAAAAATGAATATGACGATATCACTGGCAAAAGGGCAATTTTCAAATCCGACAGTGCAAATCAGAGGAGTTCAGAGGGTAAGAAAATTACATCGCCCGGAGCGACTAGCACGGCATGAATGGAGCCTTTTATGATCATAGAGAAAGGTTCTCCCTGGAGACATGACATTTCAGAGGGTTTTCCCCCTAAACATACACGGGTACACTTGAAAGGTAAAAAGGTAATTTCCACTTCCTAACCTGGATAATGCTGTGTGAACTGAATAAAACGCGCTCATTCATTACTGTTTAAACTCAAGCAAGATGTGCTTTGTAAGAGGAGTAGGGTTGAGCCTTGGAAGAATAAGCAAACATCTCAACAGTCTATTTCCAATTCGATTTATTTTTCTAAAAAAAAATAAAGTGACAGTGTGACACGGTCGCAATGTCTACCCAAACACGTGAACTCACCGTTCTGTTCCTTTACACTTGGATGGTGAAACTTGCTGATATGACTCGATTCTGCTTCCAAACCATGTTGCTGGAGAAGCGATGAAAGTAGGAATGATAATAGTAGGATCATTTGGATTAGTGGCGGTCGGCGATCAAAAGGCACTGTTGACGGGATGTTTTGTATCACCATGCACACACGTCGATTACAGGACACCAGTGCTGCTTTGGACACATTTGTAGAGGATACACGTAGAGTAGAATCCACATAATCTTACTTAAAAGCCCAGTCCTTCGAAAGAAAGTTGAGATGAAATCTCCCCCCAAATCCAATCGAATCCTCTCCAAAAACGTCCGACGCGGACGCGTTATTACGCGCGCCTTGCTGAGCTGGATGCAAGTGCGCACCTGTTGGATGACTGGAAAGTTGACTTGAAAGTCGGATAAAGTTTTTTTTGTATCTTACTATCCCTGGATTTGATTGTACATCCAGAGCGAAAGGGCTCAATAAGATGACAGCATATCACACATGACACGAAATCGTTTGACAACACAAGAATAGAATTTTAGGTGAAATGTGCGTTCGTCTAAAACTCCCCTCGGGGCTGCAGGCATTACAGTAAAAGCGCACAAACGCAAGACAAAAAAAAAAAAAAAAAAAAAGTCAAGCAATCCGATACAGTCTGTACAGTGAAATAGTTTGCGGCACAAACATTACTTCTGTTGTCTGGCGAGGTCTTTGGTTCTCAAGTTAGTGGAGACTGAGCTAAGCTGTCGCTGAAGCTGAGACGACTGTGAGACGACTGGGGCTGGATCTTTGGAGACTGCCAACTGACGGCACAACAGGTGCTATACATAAAGCAAAAAAACTTCGTAGCCCAGGAAACTCCCTAGGAAGTTAACTATTCAGTGGCTGCCTGATTCATTGGGTTACCCATCTAGATCTAGTCATTGCTAAATGTTGCATGTACTGTAGAAAACTGAAGAAAGAACAGGAACAAATTATCTTAACTATTTTGAATGCTATTTATGGATAATTGTGTTCATATAATAACCCATATTTTATTCCTCAGTCAATGCACCTATAGTCTATTGTAACAATACAAATAGCCTATGGACTGCATAATAATTACTGTAGTAAAGCTCTGACCCAATTATTATTATTATTTAATTTAATTTTTACAAAGGAGATGAATAATTATTTCTCCTTCTTTTGCCTTTGGGGCTTTTTTCTCCCACTGCCTTAGTGTTGATGAATATAATCCTTGAATGAAGTGATATTACTACACAGCTATGGCCATTTCAATAATGTGGATACTGTACTAACTCAACACATAAGTCTGCCCAGACATGTTCCACGTGGCTCCTTCTCTCCATCATGCTGCAGCAACGTCGTATAACAACAATAGGGGCCACACTTGTTGACATCGTTAGCTCCATGATTCATAAACTCCAGTCTCATCCAAAAGGGACATTTACACAGAACAATATGTCCAACAAAAAAAAGGAAAAAGCCAGTATAAACCGTAGACCTTGAAAGGGCCGATTGTTTAAAATAATAATAAAAAATAGAAAAAACGTAAATTTCCCTTTTAGAGAAACGGAGGATGAATCTGGAGACCCTTATTTGGGCAGGAATAAAGTGACAACAAGCTTTTTGTATTCGCTACGGCTAATGGTTCTGTGGAGGGAAATGTTTAAGGACTTCTCAATTTGTCATATCAAAGGCTCAGACACCACATGGACCAATCCTCCTTCTGTTCCCAATTTCCTCCCTCCACTCCCCTGCACCACGTTGTACCTCATCAAAAATGTGTTTCATGTGGCTACTCCCCCTCCCCATTGTTGGTGGAATCCTCAAGTGAATCCAACTCCCCCCATCCTCCCCCCCCCCCCCCCCCCCCCACACGCTGTACAGTAAGCTGACTACAGCGCACAGCACAGACAAAAACAATCAAAGGCAGTTGCGAGACACATTGAACCCATTCAGCGAGGTATATGATGCAATGCTAGAGCAATTCAGTCTCGGCATGATCGCTCAGAAATTATCCTGCTGAAAGTGTAGACTAAAGATGTCTAATACCACAAGCCATAAGGTATAGGGAGATGGTGGTGGTGGTGGTGGTGGTGGTGGGTTGGGGTTGAGGGGGGGGTGAATGTTTCTAATCAGAGTTAATGGTTGAGGGGAGGCGGAAAAAAGAAGGCATAGAGGCCTGTGATACAGTTATTTCATGTGTAGTTGCCCCTGTGGAAAGTGGCATATAGAGGTCCTCTTGTGCCTTCTGTAAAGGAGAGTATCACATTCCTCCACTGCAAAGGCCTGCAGCAGATGTCAGCACTTCACATTGTGGAATCTCTCTCTCTCTCTCTCTCTCTCTCTCTCTCTCTCTCTCTCTCTCTCTCTCTCTCTCTCTCTCTCTCTCTCTCTCTCTCTCTCTCTCTCTCTCTCTCTCTCTCTCTCTCTCTCTCTCTCTCTCTCTCACACACACACACACAGACACACACGCATACACACACACACACTCTTTCACCCCTGGAGGTTTTGTCTGCGAAAGCTTGGTATTTTGTCTCCCCGTCCACATTTGATTGCCGCTTCCATGGTGGTCTTGTGAAATGCAGAGAGACTTTGATGCAGAAAAAGAAGAAGGAGGAGGAAGAAAAAAAAATCTATAATAAACAGAGGAAATTAGAAACAAGACAGACCTTTGGGTCACTGCAAGCACACAAAGACGTGCCAGCCAGGAGGGCTCTCCGCTGAGTAGGCCCGGGATGGAAATGTATACAATAGAAAACTCACAGTCGCCAGCATCCCGGCTAAATCCCATTAGGCTCGCCGTTGACTTTTTTCAGACGCGTACTGTCAAACAAACAAAATGCCCCCCATCACCCCGCGTTAGATTACACATTTGTCACAGTGTAGTGTATGCGAAACGCCGCTCTGTCCCGGGTGGACTACGATCGTGAACGGACTCGTTTGCCTCATCCAGATGAACCATGGTACATTCGTTGCACTTTGAAGACAGTTTGAAGAGGGTTCCGGTTTTACTTTAGACAACTTCATTTCTATGGCAAAACTGCACTGGCATCGGCGATGGAGTTCTGTTAGAGAGCCGTTGAGATGAGCCGCTGGGGCGTTCGCCGTGGGTGGGTGTCGGGTGCAGAGTCATTAAAAAAAAATTAGTCATTTGCAAACTCTTCCCGGACTTTATGACAAATTGGGGTTTTAATGCCCATTACTATGTCTGATGAGTTATTATTGCAGACACTAAATGCAAGGTCACGCCAGCCTACTTTAAAGGTTTGATGTGGACTTGTCTTGTTTGCCATCATTACTCAAGGACAGACGACGTTACACCAGTAATTTTTGCACAATGTTGTTTTGATCGTTAACAGCAACACCTTAAAAGGCTTGTTTTCTAGTTTGGGACACTTTATGACTTATTGACAAATTGCCCCTGCATTGTAATGATGGCGGTTGGCTTTGAGGCCAGAGACCCCTGCTGGTACCCTCTCAAAGCTACAGCGAAGACTTGACCTGTGGGTTCAAACATGTATTGTGGGGTTAAATGTGTCCTTGTGGAAGCAAATAGTTCCATGTTTGGTCTACTGATTCCACAAACAAATCATTTTGTTAGGATTTGCTCTGGAGAGTGCCTGAGAACAGGCCCCAGCTTTTTGGTGAGAAAGAATCCAGTTGAAACACTTGTGTTTTCAAGTGGTTGTGAAAAGGTTGTACTTGGATTCAAAGAGGATCCTGCTTTAAGAGTGTGAAGGTGCCAAGTTGTCTCCATGTCTGGTGAATAATAATGGCTACGATGAAAGCAAGATACTTGGCCCTCAAGGATTTCCCCTCCTTACTTCTCTATTTCTCGTATTGCTCTATTTCCTACCCATGCACAATGTTGACGATGATGTAAGATAGTCTTTTCTCAGCGCAACCCGTGCTGTTTCACACTGGATGCACAGCTCCTCCTTAGTTAATGACAAATCTAATGCGAAGTTAATTGGGCCACTGTGAAAAGAACTCAAACATACTTGAAAACAGATTTCTCTGCATTGTGTGCTGCTGTGGAGGAGGTTTCAGTGTCTATTTCAGGGCTTGTACAGATGGAACCATGGCCCCATTACCTTTCACTGGTTTAGTGGCTACTGTAACTAGCATGAGCTGTGAAGGACAGCACTGATTGTGCTGAGAAAGGACTTACCTTCAAATATAGATTGCCAGCGCAGAAGCTATTTGGCTCAATGCCTTCTTCCCCTATTATATTTACTTAAAATGTTTTTTTTTTTACTGGAAAGGCTCAGTTCTCATTTAATAATTAAAAGTTCCGGTTTATTCATCAATATACAATTGTACAGTAGTGCAGTCAGTGAAATAATTCCCCCATGTAACCTCCCTATACTGTAGCCTACATGGCAACAAGAAAAAAGACTGGTAGTAAGAATAATAATGATAATGTACGGTAACACACTCAATGGAACTTCTTCATAATAACAAACCTAGTAAAACACAATAAAAAAAATCTGAAACCAATATCATGTTTACTTTAGTCACGTATAATTAATTAATGTTATGCAAATAAATGTAGATGTAATTATGCAGATATTGATCCTCTCTGTGTTAAGGCTGGGATACTAGCATTATCCTGACTGGAGCAGGGAGAACAGTCTGTCGGACACAAACAGACTACACTGCCAAACCCAATCAATATACTCCACTGTCAGCTGTAGAGTATCATGCCTGTGTATATACACACACATACTGTACATACATACATACATACATACATACATACATACATACATACATACATACATACATACATACATACATACATACATACATACATACATACATACATACATACATACATACATACATACATACATACATACATACATACATACATACATACATACATACATACATACATACATACATACATACATACATACATACATACATACATACATACATACATACATACATACATACATACATACATACATACATACATACATACATACATACAGTACATACATGCATACATACATACATGTATACATACATACATACATACATACATACATACATACATACATACATACATACATACATACATACATACATACATACATACATACATACATACATACATACATACATACATACATACATATATGCATACATACATACATACATACATACATACATACATACATACATACATACATACATACATACATACATACATACATACATACATACATACATACATACATACATACATACATACATACATACATACATACATACATACATACATACATACATACATACATACATATATATATATATAATTTAAAACCTTGATCTCCAACCTTTGTCAATGAAGTTATGTGTTTTATTTTATTTGTTATTCTTACTTTTGCCTCACCTTGTTGTCTTATTGTTATGATTTTATATGCTGTGTGATTTATATGCTGTGTGATTTTATATGCCTTTGTTTTTGCTTATTTCTGTATGTACACTCAACGTGACTGTAAATGAGGGAAACCAGTTTACAAAATCAGTTGCCTTTCGAGCTTAGATAAAGGTTTGAAATTAAATTAAATTAAATATATACATACGTGAGTGTGTGTGTGTGTGTGTGTGTGTGTGTGTGTGTGTGTGTGTGTGTGTGTGTGTGTGTGTGTGTGTGTGTGTGTGTGTGTGTGTGTGTGTGTGTGTGTGTGTGTGTGTGTGTGTGTGTGTGTGTGTGTGTGTGTGTGTGTGTGTGTGTGTGTGTGTGTATGTGCACTGCCACTCATACTCAGGCTTAGTACAGTATGTGTACTCAAGTGAACATTTGATTAGTGTAGAGATGAAAAGAGAGAGCTAAAAAGAGAGAACAGATGGGGATCAATACACTAATACACCAATTGTGTCCATGTAAGTGTTCTTAAAACTGCCTACTGACTGTCTACTGTTGGAATGAAGCACAGGTCAGGTACAGGTCAAACAAGGAGGACCCTCCCTTTCAGCCATCAGTCTACTTTTGCTTCTTATTTCTTGTTTCTTTGCCAAAGGGAGAATGATGCTGCCCAAATAGAAAATTAAATATAATAAAAATATACAGTATTCCTTTGTTTAATTCTGTATCATAGGGGGCCATAGCTATGTTTCACCCATTTCAACTGAAACGGGCCCCACTCGCTAGCAGGGCCCTGGATTGACAAAGCAAACACACCCTGGATTGAAAAAGCAAATGTGCCAATATGGATAACGGTGGACATGCTTGAAAAGGCACATCACCAACACAGAAACATGTTTACTGATAAAGTCTTTCACCTTGTAGAAGAAACCTTGCTCCTGAAATAAACCAAGTCATGTAAATCTCCAGGGTCTAGTTGAGCTGCATCGCCCCATATTTGACCTTGAACCTTAAGGCCGCCCATGTTTTGTACATACTAAAGAGATGTACCACAAAATACTGTAGTGATTCACCATAGCTACAATGGAATATAATTGTTATTAAAAGTGAATCACAGTATCA
This sequence comes from Notolepis coatsorum, assembly GCF_963971535.1. Lineage (NCBI taxonomy): Eukaryota > Metazoa > Chordata > Actinopteri > Aulopiformes > Paralepididae > Notolepis > Notolepis coatsorum. Next base: position 29,928,746 of record NC_140180.1, on the reverse strand, counting down.
CACTATTGTATTCCTGTGGTTTTACAATACTATACTATAAATAAATATAGTGTATGACTGGAGGATCATTAATATAGACTGCTGACATCATAATAGCTACAGTTATATTTCATATTCGCTGCATGTCTTGCTTCACTTATTGGACTGCTCCATGCGCCCATGGGCGCTTGCCAGGGCCACACCCCCACTGCTTGTAAGCAGGCGTGGTTGCCAGCACACTCCCTTCTGCTTCTTTCACACTGATAAGATAGCTCAAACGCTCATTTTCCACGCTGATAGAGACGACTCCACTTCATGGTATCCAGTTCCAAGAGAGCAAACCAAACGGATACATTTGAGTACCCACTTAAAGCTGAAGTGGTCCCTTGATTCCTTTACGAAGTGGCCAGGGATTCAACTTGTTTCTTTGCATCCATCTTTAACTTCATTCGAAAAATATGGCAATTTTGTTTGGTTTACAGTAGCTTTGCTCATTTGCTTTCTGGCTCATCCATCTCCATCTTTTTACCCCGATTTAGCATCAGATCATTGTCCACCTCATTACTAAATTACACGTTCCCACGCTTGCAGTGCAGATTTATGGGCATAGCGCCAAGCTAACGCTCTTGGGCAAATGCATTTCGAGGGCTGTCTAGTGTCGACTCAACGTCGATTAGGAAGCTAAAACAGTGGCACTCGTGTCCATAGTCAAATGAGGCGGGACAGGTGAGGTGCTGTTTGTACCCTCCTCCATGTCTGATGCTCCAAGTCCAATGCTGTCTTGGTTCACAGCAAGGCACATGCGAGCGTAGTGCAAGACCCATGTCTTGCGTGAGTCCCACGAGTCCCAGCTCAAAGACATAAAACAGGAGACCCCCCCTCCTCTTTTGCTAGCTGGTGCCTCAAGCACAGTGCAGGCAGAACACAGCTCTCCCTTTCCCCTTGGGCTATACAGCAGCTTTTTAGAAGCTACGCTCATAGTGATGGCAAGGGCTAGAAAAAGGCTATAGTGAGAAATACACAAGCAGATATGGGGGCGCATCTATTGATGTGATGCAAAAATGTGATCTACGCGATGAGGTGAGGCGATTGCTACAACGTGGCTACAGACTTCTGTGTTCGTTCTGTTCTGTGTAGTGTTACTGTCTGTGGAGATCAAGAAAGAAGCCATCACTCTGGTCTCCTCCAAATTTAGAAACGGTGGGTTTTACTCTCATTATTTCTTAGTCCCAAAGAAGGGCAGAACTGCCATGGGACCAAGTTTAATTTGGATTTAATCTTCAAACCTTTATTTAAACTCGAAAGGCATCTGAGATTTCCCTCATTTACAGTCATGTCAAGTGTAGCTACATACATCAGAGAGGACCAACCAACCTTCTCATAAAGGACACAGTGATGAGTGTCGTATCTATCATTAGTGATTCATCTGAGGGCAGAGTGATATACAGAGTCCAATTTTGGATCAGCCTGGTCCTCATCGGGTTCATCTGGAAGCGACTGTTCAAACTGCTGTCCATCCCTCAGCTGCTGAAGTACATCGATCTGGGGGATTGGTTTGCGTCACTTGGACCTGAAAAATGCACACTTCCATATTGCAGTGACTCCCAGCCACAGGCGATTCTTGCATTATTCTTTTCAAGGTCAGGCATATAAATTCACCAGACTTGGAGTTTGGCCCTGGTCCCCAAAACATTATCCAAGCTAGTTGAGACAGTGTTGGAGCCTCTCCATCATCTTGGTATCAGAATGTACTCTTACCTGGATCACTTATTACTCCTGGGCGTCATCAGAGGAGCAGGTTCGGGCACACCTGGCCATTCTGGTGAACCAATGTCTCCAGGATGGCATCAAGTGAAGGAAGAGCACCCTAACAGTTTGGCTCTCTGGGAACACACCTCAACACGGTCTCTACGTCGGCAAGGCTAAGGGACCCCAGAGACATTAGAGAAATATAGAAATGAGTAATGCGGATAAACGAAGTTATGTTATGTAGTGTTGTATTATATTTACTGCTGTCAAGCGACTCAAGTTTTTTCTTTTTGTACTATAAGTAAAAGTATATTATATAATGTATATACTAAATTTGGTTATATCAAGTAAAATTTATAGAAGGACAAATTTGTATGTAAGGGGGGTAGGGATCAATAAGCTTAGCTTCCCTCTACTCCTATTTTGAACATGTCAGCTAACTAACTACATTGCTCTTGACTTTTTGTTTATAATTAATTTTTCATTATGATTGTTGTTTGATGGAGCTTGATATTGTGATTTGTTTGGAGGAATGTGGAGAATACTTGTTCAAAAATAAACTTTTTTCATTCATTCATTCATTCATTCATTCATTCATTCATTCAACATAAATAATCCAATAAGGGCACGGTTGGTACGAAAGTGATGGTGACGTCTTGATGGAGCGCCGAGTGCCAAGCGGATGCAGATAGGCTACATCAGTGGTTCTCAAACTATGGGTCGCGACCCAAATTGGGGTCACGGGTAGGTAATAATAATAATAATTCTTTGGCAACATATTTTGGCTAAATATGCCTAATTTTATAAAGATTTTTATGACAAGTCATATAATATAATAGTATAATATTATTGTAGCCTAATTTTTTATCTGCAACTGTGAAGAAAAACCCCATTGGTTTAAATAGAATGAATAGACACATTAAAAATAATATATGAATAAATAATAATAATAAAAAAAGATTTTTTTAATAATTTTTTTTGAATTCGAATGTTGATTTAGAATTCGAATGTCACCATTATGAACGAAGCTTCGAACTATTCGGTACAGCCTATAGTTGACAGTGATGGGTCTCCACGGCAGCAACCCACCGTGTCATGTGTCCGGGTCTGCTTCACATGCTGCGCCAGCAGACAGTCATGGTTCAGATGGCAGAGACTGAACCTTGCACATCAAAAACTGAAACCGGTGATGGTCCCCCAGTCAGGGTTGAGAGACATGATGTATTGGAGGGACAAAGCAGTCACCGGGAAAGGCGTTCCCATGAGCAGGGTATGGCCATTCATGTGGGTATACACACAGACATGTCTCTGTCAGCCGTGGGGAGGCCTGGCTACGGGCTGTCAGCCAACGTCTTTCACACTCTTCCGTGCATGAGGGCCAAGTCGACTTCAAAAACCTACGTGTCTCACTGAAGTAATGTGTGAGGAAGAATGTGGAATGACTTTTATACACCCCCCCCCCCCCCCCCCATCTCCTAATTTAGTTGTAATGTCAATTCCCCCCGCTTTTTTTCACCTGACCGTGAGGAGGGCTTCACTGGGAGGGCTTCACGCAGAGGTTCATGCTATCTCCCCCGCAGATGTGTTCATAGGGACAACTGATCAAGCCGGAGGTACCACTGCCAGGAATTTAACCTGAGTCTCTGCGCTGGTAGGCGAGTGCTTATAGACCTCTACGCTGCCCAGGTGTGCCCTTCTTGCCTTTTCACAAAAGCTGCTGGTTTAAAGGTGACTAGTATCACAGCCTGACAGAATATGCCTCAAAGTTGACACCTCTGAACACACACAGGAGACAGGACGGATCCCCATCTACCCACAGTTTGAGATTCTGTGGTAACTGCAGCACATCATAGTGTAAGTAGCTCCTAAGTAGCCCCTATCAGGAATTCAACTTTCCTCCATTCACCACAGTTCCCCTCCAGCTAAGCCTCCTCTACCCTTCCCCAGTTCATCCACTGTCCCTGCTCAACCTGGCCATGAACACCTCACTATTTCCTCCTGCCAGTGTACCTGCTCCACTAAGCACACGTCGTCCTTCTTGCTGAGGGATCTGTCACGCTCCATGCTGGTTTCCCTGTGTTAAGCCCTAAGCTCCCCCAGGCCTTGTTGCATCTAACCTACAATGTCTGTCTGCTTAAGAGCTGCTTCCTGTGCTGCCCCGCCGTAGTTTCCATTTCCTCCCTCTAGTTATATGAGTTAGAGTTGTGTTTGTTGAAGGAGGTGAACCAGAGTTGGTGGGCAATATGTGGCACTGTACCCTTGGGAGCGTGTAATTATGGCAACATTTCCCTGCCACTCATTGCATATGATTGGTTGGCTGGTAGACTGGTGTTCAGGAGCCAATGGCTGTTCAGGATTACCCATAGTGTGCCAGCTTTGAAGTTCTGCGCTTACTCATATAACTAGAGACACATTCATGGCTTATTGTAAACCCTATCATTACAACAACTATCAATCCAGGACTCCTCCATGTTGACAATCCTCCACATGGTAAGGGCTGGTTCCTGTCAAAGATATTCATCATTATGTTTCATTTTCATTTCTTACAATTTTGAAAAGAACTAACTTTCCATACAGCTGCTCTTGGTCCAATTCAAGGACTGACCAAAATGTACCTATTTTTCTTTATCCACTTTTTCTCCTTTTTTTTTCTGTTTTTTTCTACCATCCCAATTTAGTCGTGTCAATTCCCCCCTCCCCTGTCTTGATCATTGCTCGCATGTGCCCCCCACTGGTCGGTCGTAGGGAGGGTTGAAGATCTATCGCATGTCCCCTCCGATACATGTGGAGTCAGCCAGCC
>NC_140180.1:29879218-29921718 GCF_963971535.1 Notolepis coatsorum | reverse complement strand
CCTTTTCTAGACGATACAAAGGATCCTTGTGCTCCATGCTTGTTTCTTGATTAAAATATCAGGACTGTGCACTGTAATATTATGAATCATTAATCATTATGCATATGGAGCGGATTACGGTGTATATGCAAATAGCATGCCTTGTCAATCTAAACGGATGAGTACGAACGGGGCCGCCCAAGTTGTCATGACATGAAATAGGCTAAGCAATGAAATACCGACGAAGTCCTGGGTTGAATCATAGCTACGCAGCTTCTACCAAAATCCTGGGTTGAATCATAGCTATGCAGGTTCTTGAATAGAATCCATTTTCTTGTCTGTTGAAAGAACAATAGAGCGGGCCTACTTCTCATTAAAGTGATATAAAGTGTTCCCTTTGATACTGTTTGGCTGAGCTCACAAAGGGAGGAACTGTGAGCCAAATAGTTTTGGTCTTTTGATATTTGACCTTATTTATGCAACAGGACAGCTTTAATTCGGCTCTTGCGGTAGCACATTATGGTGCACACACACAGACACACACACAAACACGTGCGCACACACGCCCACGTACTACTCACACATATATCACTCATCTTGATGGACTTAAGAAGCAATGCATTTACACACACACACAGACACACGCATGGACGCACGCACACACACACACACACACACACACACACACACACACACACACACACACACACACACACACACACACACACACACACACACACAATCACAGTATATTTGCTGGCAGACAGGCAAGCAATGTTCCTGTCAATGTTAGTTCAGCCCCTTTGCTTCTCTGAATGTCTAGGGCATTGGAAACAGCAATCTAGAAATAAAAATGAACTGCCAAAAAGAAAGGTGAGTACAGTTGGCTACATGCTGCCCCCCTCCCCCCCTTTAGGTAGAAAATAACGTCATAGCAGGGTGCATATGAGGACTAATGTGCATAACATAGCCAACACAAATAAATTTATATAATGGGAGAGCCTGAGTCTACGTGACTATACGAATGTAATGCAAAACACCTTATATTTATTCACAACCAAGCCATGTCTTTGCATATAATTAGAATATGGCAACATTCCGAACCATAATAACCTAAATAGGCCCACAACCCCAGTTAACCATGACATATGGAGCGTCATCGCAACATTAATTTGATAGCAGTCTGTTATAGTCTTTTCACGGTCCACATCTGACAAAGGCTAAATGTTGCACAGAGACTGCCATAAATAGAGATAGGAGCGTGTTCCCATCACATGAATATGCGTTATTGCCCTCTTACGTAATGGGTTTACATTTATCGTTGGGAGCACAGAGCGGCTGTCCGTGGTGCTGATGCGAGTCCTTCCAGCCCTGTGCAGCGCGCTACTGCGCATGTTGTTGCATGACAGGTATACTGTATGCAAGCCTCCATCTTGGGCTTCAGAGAGCGGAGGCGAAAGGGCAGCAGTCATAATTCACTAAGTCAAAATAACAAAAAAAAATTGGCAATTTGCCGACATGTTACTTTTGAACGCAACAACTGCTTCCACGAAGAGGGCGGAGAACAGCATGGAGATGAAAGATAGCGACTGGTCTTGAAGGCACACAGTGTATAACGACTACTTTAACACAGCTTTGACACGCCGGTTCTAGTTCTCTAAAGACTTGACTATCGCGAAAAACAAATGGTAAGTGATATCGATGATTTCTTTCCCCCCTTTTTAAGTGAAATGTCTTTAGCTGGTTCCTTAATGTGCCGTCATTATTAGACACGCGTAATATGTTGTTAATGGCATCTGATCTCCGCCTCGCAAAACCCCATTACCGCTCGAGCGTCACGGTGGGCGCTGTTGCTACAGTATGTTCTAACTCCATCTTTCTCCAGATGATGGGCACAGCTTTGGGCAAAGTGTCAACATCTGTTCTTACTTTCCCCCGGCGAACAGGTTGCGATTGGACTTGATGCGATGGGCAGCCACAGGTTGCGACTGCCCTACATATAGGCTATACTGTCATCTATACACAGGCCTCTGGTTGAATGTGAAAACTATTTACAACATAGGCTTGGCTATTTAATATTTATATTTGGTGTAAATGTTAAATAGCAAAATATCTATTTTTTCACTGGTCATTAGCCTACTGGTCCATGTAGAAAAACTGAACTACATCACTCTGTTACTTTGTCCCTTAAGATACTGTATGGGAATGGTCCAAAATTCAATAATGCAGTGAAAGCGTGCACTGCATGAGGATGTTGTGTGGGCGGTATTGCGTATTGACCTTGTACGCATGCATGGTCATCATAATATTAGGCCGTTGGAAAATGTAGTCACTAGTGTTGGCTATATAGGCGACCATATGACAACCTCTTCTCGGTGTAACATTGCCATTAGTAAAATACACATCTACATCAGTGTTATTTGACCATATAGTTGACTTGGGGCTTGTCAAGGTCAGATCCTATACATCTCCATTTTGACCTATTTTTCTCTGCATGCACGCTGACCTACTTTTCTCAGCATTTCAGCCACTTGTGTATTACATTATGCAGCACTGATGTGGCTCAGCCCATTTCACAAGTAAACATTCGGGTTGATCTGTATACAATGACATACAGTGCATACCAATTACAAGCCTTCTGTTGTGAAGTGAGAGGGGAGTAGCAGGTGGGGCGTTGTCAATAAGACATGTGCTGGAGGGCGGGAGGCCGGCTGGGCGGGAGGCCGGCTGCGTCTGGGGAATTGTAGGTCAGAGAAAAGATTGATTGTAACTAAGACAATTGGTCTGATGCCAAGCCAAATGCTCACCATTACTGACTGTGGCACGTGCTATCTGATCTCTCCCTCTCTCTCTATGTGTATGTGTGTGTGCATGTGTGTGCTGTCAAATAATAGAGTTTATTAGGTTATTTATAATCTATTGAGGCATTAGGGATAAGGCTACACATACTACAGTAGTACACTGTCTAAGTGCTTACTTCCTATACTGACTTGACACTAATAAAAAATTCTCAATATCTCTTTATGCAATCATTATTCAAGATTCAAGATTTCTATTTGTCATGTGCACAGTTAAACAGATACACTTCTTACTTTGCTAGTCCCTTCGCACAGAATCACAAAATATAGACTTCAACTAGAATTAAAAATATTAAGAGGAAGTGTAATGCTAAAATAAAGAATCTTAGTATGACAGAATAGTAGTAATCTAGTACTTGTGTGTGTGTGTGTGTGTGTGTGTGTGTGTGTGTGTGTGTGTGTGTGTGTGTGTGTGTGTGTGTGTGTGTGTGTGTGTGTGTGTGTGTGTGTGTGTGTGTGTGTGTGTGTGTGTGTGTGTGTGTGTGTGTAGTTTACAGTATGTTGTCTTATAGAATGGGGGAACCCATATTCTTAGTTTAGAGGAATTTCCGAATCAGTGAAACAATGTTGAGCTGTGGTTATACTGTATACCGCGAGGCAGGTAACAGAGGCGCTCAGGGTAATGAACAGGAACCGCTGGAGGAGATGATGATTGGTGTGAAGCCATGAAGAACACAGGGAACCACCAGGCCGAGGCCAGCCGCAGAGTCTAGAGTCTAGACGACAAGCCACTTGAGTTCATACCGTCTGCTGGCAGAGAGACTGACCCATTTGCCTCAATACGTCTGTGTAACAAAAGGGTATCGCTCTAGTTGTAGGTGGAATGAATCACCGTGCAGGTGCTGTTTGATGATTAATGACCCTTATCAAGGAACCGTTAAGAAATAAAAGGCCCCACTAGGAAACCGTGCGTGTATGTATAGCTGTGTTAGCGATAGGACCGTGGGACTCTCATTCTTAGAAAAAGATTTACTAATACATCACATCCCTGTAGTATTTCATTCATTCTAGTATTTGTGTTTGAAGCGGGAGTTGAACTCCCGACAGTACAGGTACTGTGCTCCGAACCGCAAGATCCACAAAGAGCATGATTTACAACAGTGGAAAATGGAATCTGGAGTCACACAATTTCCTGGCAAGTCCTGCGGCTCACCTGTCCCACGGAGGTCAAACTCAGTGCATGACTTATAAAAAAAAAAGCAACAATTCTGAATGATCATCTTCTTGTCATTCCATACCGATTTATGTCTGTGTTTTCTCTATTTCGACCGTGCGATGGACCATACGGTCGGACTGAGTGGTGAACCGAAAGGACTTTTCCACGAGAGTGATTCATTGCATGATAAATGTGTCCGCTGCCGTCAGATGGATGGGGCTGGCCGAGGCTCCCGCTCTTTACGTAGCTCAAATACTAAATGGCTCGGTCTCTTCTGCCGTGTCATGTGCAAATTAACGCTGATGTTTATATCGCATGTGAAAAAACAACAGGCGCAGCATTAGGCATGAGTGATTTAAGGAGCGTTGGTCTCTCTCTCTCTCTCTCTCTCTCTCTCTCTCTCTCTCTCTCTCTCTCTCTCTCTCTCTCTTTCTCTCTCCCTCTCTCTCTCTTTATTCAGCTACTGTTTGTCCTCCACAGGCCAACTTCAAGATGAGCGTGAAGAAGCTGGCTGTCTTCCTCCTCGTCCTCTTTCTTTGCATAGAAGGCGGATCGGCCAGGGACAAAGGAGCAAGGAAGGGGAAGAAGGGGAAACAGGTTTACTGTCCCTCGTAAGTATAGGGTCTAACTACAGGTTTACTGTCCCTCGTTGTATAGGATCTAACTACAGGTTTACTGTCCCTCATACGTATAGGATCTAACAACATGTTTACTGTCCCTCGTAAGTATAGGGTCTAACTACAGGTTTACTGTCTCTCATACGTATAGGTTCTAACAACAGGTTTACTGTCCCTCATAAGTATAGGCTCTCACAGCCCCCCACCCACATACACTTACAGAAAAAGGGAAAACGTATATTTCATTATATTCATTGCATAAAAGCAATACCAGCACAGAACAATTAACAGAAAATGTACCCTAAATAGTTAAACCTGTGTAGCTAAATAACCTAAATAGAACCTAATTTAAATAACTTAATACCTGCAGGAGGTTTGTGTAAAACTATTAGCCAATGCCTCACCACATGACACATTCGGTCCATTGCCTCCATGAAGCCAATCTCAATACAGCTCTCTTCTCTTTGTTTTTAGCTGACTTGTTCTGCTAGTTTAGCTCTGTAGATACTGCTGGTGTTCACGTCTACACACATCCTTATCCATGCAAACATCTAAAATAAAGTGTGTTTTTTGTGACCCCCGGTGACCCAAGACATGATGACCCCTAGTGGGTGTCAGGATCCCCAGGTTGGGAACCACTGCTTTATAGCACTTTTTAATTCAGAATCAGAAAAACTGATTTTGCCACATATATAAGAAATATACAGGAATTATCTTGGGGACAGCAGCTTAGAGATGTTAAACAACGTACAGTCTCACAGTATGACAGACAAACATGGTAGGGGACAGCATACCGTGCGTGTCACTCTCCACGTGTTCGGTACTTTAGCATCATATTTAAAGAGATAGTTTAGATATTTGCTAATTACCAATGATGATTGGTAGAGTCTTTTTCCAGCACAATGCATGCTGCTCCTCATCACTAACTCCCGAATAGTCAGTTTTGTAACAAGCTGGAGATAGAATATAAACAAGTCAGAAATAAAGACGAAAGAACTGGAACAGTGTAAATAAAAAATATGTTGTATTAAATAAAGGAGCAAACAAATGCATCACAAAGCCATGATCTTAATAGAGAATAGTTCTGTCAGAATATCAGTCCATTGGTAACAAAATTAAATCCTTAGGCCGGCCAGTCCTTGAAGTACTTCAGTCAGTAGTATTCAAACAAAATAAATCCCTCCATTGTCCCAAAAGAAATCAGTCCCATGCAGATCCAAGTCCAAGAAGGAGAAGGAAAACAAAAGTACTGGTAATTCAATAGGGAAAAATTAACTACTCTCTGAACTATTCCAGACGTTTTTGATGGATTTGTTTGCAGGAGGCCTCAGAAATCTCTCCTCACTACTCAAACAATAGACGATTCTCACTTCTGCCACAAAGCACAGATCCCAAATCTGATACTGTACGTCCCCTGAGAGTTCCCCTAACCCATACCTGGGACCTTAAGGACCAAGTGACCCATATATTTGAACATAGTGTCATACAACATATTGGCACACACTTCAGTTACCAACACATTTCACTTTCTTTTCTTACATTGAAAAGACTTGTAACACCTGTTACAAGTTAGCCACAAACAAATGCAGAGTCAATGGGCTCAAGCTCCGGTCTGTACAAGCTGACTGAGGACAACTGAAATCTACTCCACATTGCACAGAAAAAGTAGATTTCAGTTGTCATCAATCAACTTCTACAGACAGGGGCTTGAGCCCATTGACTTTGTCTTGGTTTGTGGTTAACTAGCTAACTAACGACCAGGGCTCATACCCTCACCGGCACTGCCAATTAGGGATGACTGACCAAGCCAGAGGTACTGCTGCCGGGAATTTAACCCGGGTCTCTGTGGTGGTAGGCGAGTGCTTAGACCTCTACACTACCCCTCTCTAACACCAATTTCTGAGTTGAAAGTGACATAATGAATAGACTATGAGATACTTGCATACGTATAGACAACGCAAGTAATGCAAGGATGCAAGTGGCTATTATGATCAATGTGCGGATGTATATTATAGTTATGGAGAAGTTTAACCTAGATGTGGAGTTGGATTTGATTTGAAGACGGGCATTCGACCAAAAGAATCCCATTTCTAAAGGAGACCTTGCCTTGCTCCGTTCCTCATTCCCAGCGTTCGGTATCAAAGCCCAATTCAAAATGTTATGTTTAATGTCTCACAACCGTAATACCTTAAACGGGAACAAATGTGCAACAATGAGAACTTCTCGAAAATTGTAGGGGAAACTCTTTTATGTTGTCCCAGTATTGGCAAGTGTAAGCTGTGTTATATATTCCTTGTTTAGCGCTGTATATATGCCTTTGTGGATCAAGGGGAACCAGTTGGCTCCAGTTTAGCTTTAGTGCTTTAGGTTGTCAGAATGCTCAGTTGAAAGAAGACGAAAAAAAAATAAAAGGTTTTAGTTGATGGGGACGTTGTGTTTCACTTTGATCAGGGGAGCCACAAAACGTATACACACACTGTGTGCAGAATCCGGGGCACTTTTACTCATCCTCGGGGCATGATAAGGTTTACATAATGATATGTAAAGTGCTTTGGGAGTCAGATTCTGCTGGAATGCTGTGCCACCCACATGGAGGCCTTTGGTTTTCCCTTCTCCTCTGCCAAGTCCCGCTCCCCCTTCCATCTCTTTCCCCATCGCGACGTCGTTCTTTTAATCCAATCAATCTCTCGCAAAACAAAAGGCCAAGCTTGAATAACGAGGCTATTCTTCAGACCCCAAATCCCTTCAGAGTCCTGACTTCACGTTGTATGTTAATCTTCATGGGACACCTCATTCACCTTGTGTTTCTAAGAAGTGTGCTGCCTGGTTTACTGCTTTTGTAATTCCACTTGCCGTGGTGCACGGGACACAGTGGCCGATCTTGAAAGGGGTATTAGCCTTTGCGGTCCATCTGTTTCATCACAGTTATTACTTTGTTGCAAGAATGAGATAGCTAAGCAGTTGTGTCTGAAGAATATCCAGTCTGGGAATATCCACACAGGTTAGCTAACCACAAAGTTCAGCGACTGGAGATAGAGCTACGATGGCGAAAGTGGGCGGGACACAGGTGAATAGGAAAACTGATAAAGGCCCTGGTTCATGTTTATTTTCTGTCTATGGCAACAATGTTTTCCTTCCCCATTTGCCAGTAATGCTGTCCTTTACATTACATTTACCAGTAATGTTGTCCTTTACATTACATTTACCAGTAATGCTGTCCTTTACATTACATTTACCAGTAATGTTGTCTTTTACATTACATTTGCCAGTAATGCTGTCCTTTACATTACATTTACCAGTAATGTTGTCCTTTACATTACATTTACCAGTAATGCTGTCCTTTACATTACATTTACCAGTAATGCTGTCCTTTACATTACATTTACCAGTAATGCTGTCCTTTACCAGTAATGCTGTCCTTTACATTACATTTACCAGTCATTTTGTCCTTTACATTACATTACATTTACCAGTAATGTTGTCCTTTACATTACATTTACCAGTAATGTTGTCCTTTACAGTACATTTACCAGTAATGTCGTCCTTTACAGTACATTTACCAGTCATTTTGTCCTTTACAGTATATTTAGGGTGAGAGCTAAATAGATTATTTACTGGAGGATTAGGCCTATATGTTCTGCTAACTATCCACACACTAAGAGCCACATTGCTGACACTAAATTACCTAGTCTGACCTAGCTCTCAATAGGGTTAGCTTGTGCTGTGATTACATTAATCTGACACAGTGCCAGGAATTAATTGTGACATGAGCGACAAGGCACCAGCACATCACCATGTTCTGTCAAATCCACTTTATTGACGACCGCTTTCGCCAGCAAGCTGTGTGTTTATTTCTCAATGTGCTGCTTTCTCACCCGACAGAGGGCTAGCTTGCGTACGTTCCATGGGTCTGATGGTGTCAAGCTACACACCTTTTCAGAAGTATTCTGTCGTTATTCTGTTGCTAGGGGAACATCTTTGGCCCCTGTTTATTTTCCTGTCAGCCGTTCTGTATTAACAAACATTGCAACAGGAATTACCGAGGCGCAATGCTAAGCTAGTTTTAGCTAGCAATTTATCCTTTTTCTTTAATTGCCATTTTGAAATTCAAAATCCCCTGGTGTATCAGAGAGAGAAATCAATATTAGAAGACCTAATTCAAGGTTAAAGCCCATGTGAACGGCAGACGAAGCTAGTTTAATAACCCGTTCATTTTCCCATGCTGTGGGAGGCAGAGGCAAGCGCCCTCTCTCATGGCCAGGAGAAATACGATACACATGAGAGGTCTGTTGAGCCAATTTAAATGTGTCTTTCCACATATCTCTCTCTTAGACACCGTCTCTCCTACACATGCATTTCTTTTGGGAGATCAGAGCACAAGGTCACCACTAGTGCAGAGCCTGCAGAGCAATATGGGGTTCAGTGCCCTACCCAAGGACAGATATGTTGAGCACTGTATGTGTATACTGGCCCCCCTCCAGTCCTGTGCTGTGCTGTGCTGAGACCAGTGACCTCTCTTCCTCTAGGCAATCCTGTGTTTCTCAAAATCAGGGCCAGAGAATGGTGCTGACCCCAGGGTTGTTACTGAGTGTGCTGGTTCAATGGAACCTATTCTGTATTACTTTTACTTTTAATATTTATATACAGATACTAATTTCATTGTTGTCCTTGAAGGTGGCAATATCACAGCTTTTCTTTTTTTATAAGGTTACAATGGTAACTTTAGGTTCCAAGTCGGAGGGCACACAGTGTTGCAATGATTGGTGTCACTATGGTGACAGAACATGACGTTCACAGAGACAGTGACTGTACACTGTTTAGAACCATGAAACAGGTTTTAACCAGGGTGGTCCAATCCCACAGCTAATTCAGTCACCCAGTTGGTAGCTCTCTGGGGTCAGAGCTTAATCAAATTGTATACAGAGTTAGAGTGGATGTACATCTGCCCTGTTAATCTCCAAGGAATGTGACCTGCCAGGCATAATGTGATCTAGAGTTCTCTCTCTCTCTCTCTCTCTCTCTCTCTCTCTCTCTCTCTCTCTCTCTCTCTCTCTCTCTCTCTCTCTCTCTCTCTCTCTCTCTCTCTCTCTCTCTCTCTCTCTCTCTCTCTCTCTCTCTCTCTCTCTCTCTCTCTCTCTCTATCTTCTTTCTTCCTCGCAGGCAGCTGTCCTCCGAGGATCTCGCACGGGTCCCTGTAAATTCAACCAGCAACATCTTGAACAGGTTACTGATCACCTACGATCCTAGAATAAGGCCTAACTTCAAAGGCAAGTCTCTTTCTCTATGTCTCTGTCTGTCTATCTGTGTCTCTGTCTCTGTGTGTGTGTGTGTGTGTGTGTGTGTGTGTGTGTGTGTGTGTGTGTGTGTGTGTGTGTGTGTGTGTGTGTGTGTGTGTGTGTGTCTCTCTCTCTCTCTCTCTCTCTCTCTCTCTCTCTCTCTCTCTCTCTCTCTCTCTCTCTCTCTCTCTCTCTCTCTCTCTCTCTCTCTCTCTCTCATTCACTCTTGCTTGCTCCATATTTTACTGTAAACCTTCACTTTAGGCCCTCCACTATCAGTTATGTGTGAGTATCTCACCTAATAAATGGTATGTGATAGGAAATTGATGGCAAATTATTATTATAAAAACGAATGAACAGATGAAAATACAACAGTGTACCACCTGCACAATGACACTCTAGATAAGTGATTCTAGATTTGTGATTCTGTTGCAAAGTTGTACAGCTGCTTCATATCCTGTGATTCAAATGTCTTGATGTGTCATAATAGACACAACATAATTCTGGCTTTAAAAACAATATCATTATTGTGAAACAATATAGCTTGGTGAGACCTTGCATGCTCTCATATGAAGAGTTACCTCATCCATACACAAGCCTAGCTGATGATATTAAAGGTGCACCATGTTATCTTGTCATTTTGAGCGTCGGAGAACTGAAAAAAGCTAAGGTAGGCTACATTCAGGTATTTTCATAACTGAACAAACAAAGCCTGGAACACTGTTTGAAGCTAGAAAAGCTACGTGAAAATATACATGCTTTGATTTATAATGACATAGGATAGAATAATTGTAAGAATTGCACAGTAAACATGTTTTGTACATGTTTTGTACCGAAACTGCATTGGCTGCAATCTGAAGGCAGTTGGGCTCAAATCACTTTTAATTCCATCAATTCAAGGTGGTGAATTTACTTTTAAAGTTATTACAAATATTGTAAAAATGTATAAGAGAAGGCTGTCCTATCCACTCTTTTAAATAATAATTGAGAACGAAACGGTTTATCATTGAACTCCTCCTTACATTTTGAAGTGATGGAACAGAAAGTGAGTGGAGTGTAACCCCCCGTTAGCGCGCGGTGCTGCTATAGGTCTTCATCCCAGAGCGCTTGGCTGCTGCTTCATTTCTCAGGACCCCGTGTTTGATGTGGTGTACGCAAGAATCACCTCCCCTCTATGCCTGGCTGATGTTTCTCCCACCAGCCAGACATCTGGTCTTCATATCAGAGCAGAAGATGAAAGCTCTTGCCCATCCATTAACATCAACGTTATAATCTGCCAAATTACATCCAAAGCTGTTCCCCGCGTTTCGCGGTGCCCGGAGCCATAAAAGTGTGCGCTGCTTTTATAGGCTGGAGGATATATTTTTAACGTAACACCGCGAATGCTCCTTGAATATCAATAAGTTGGCTGGACTGTGGTTGCCTGCCTATATGAAACGCATGGGCTGTAAGGTATTTTTCTTCACAATTTGCTCCTGTTAAATACACTTGCTTCCAGTGAAGTCTCCTCACCTCTTCACTGGTCCACCAACGAGGCCAACAGTGATTCAATACAGATTGAGCGGTCCAGCCTCCTTAAGGTGGTATTAGTATTTGCAATCAGGTAAAGTGCAGAGAGACAGGGCCGTGAATAGGAAGAGACGGCATAGCATGAGCATGGATTTGAACTCATATAAACCACATGAAGGTGTTTATATCAGCTTGTAGACGGAGCTTTCCGGCCGCCTGAGGAAACGTTTCGGGAATCTACAGGCTTCCTTAAAGGGGAACTTCACCAAAGAACAATGCTGGTTTTCTTTTCTTTTTTTCTCATGATCTCACACACACATCCAAACGCTCAAATAGATTTTTGCACACTTTCATTGAGTTTGGCCGTTATTGAGAGGACATGAGTTTGAATATGGCCACCAGTGATGTCATCGGGGACATTGAATCCTTGTGTTGTGTTACAGCTCTGTGAAATTATGTAGATGAAAAGAAATTGCATTCTAATATAATTTACTCTCACTAACTGTCAAACTAAATGAATACGTGCAAAACGGTTTAGAGTCTTTGGACGTGTATGAGAGATTATGTGCAAAATAAATCTGCATTGTTTTGTGCCCCTTTAAAGTGAAGGGTCAGGCCTTTTAGAAGCCTACCCTATTGATCACTAACCAAACCCCATGTTTAAGACATTCCAAATGTTTTCTCACAGATGTTTTTGCTTTTTGAGAAATTGGTAGCAGCTTTCGTAGCAATGCTAGTACAATTCAATAAGGATTGAAAGAATTTCCCTGAAAATTGCATGCAAGTCATTACAATTTTGTCCATAAGCTGTGGTAATAGCAGTGTGGGGGAGTCGTTTCTTTACATGTAATTAAAGTAGAAGTTTAACTACATTTAACAGGATATACAGGATATCTATCACATTAAATGTGCTCTTTTTAACCTCCTATGCTCTTTTGCTGAAGGACAGGAACCCTCTGAAAACCATATTTTTTTTGCTGAGTGGGGCCCAATCTATTTTAATGACGTTTGGTGTTTGTGTGCTTTTTCCCTGTTTAAATAGATGCAATGTACTGGAAAATTAAAATTGTCTAAGAAGGTGCAAGTTCAACATTTTGACTGTTGACAGAAAATTCCTTGCAGTTTTATTCTGTGAAGAACCCAGATAGGGTTTTTTGGTGTTGTTTCACGTTAAGCAGCGGCGGTCGCCGTCGGTTGTGTGATAGTAAAGGGTTAACCTTCTGTCGTGTGGCAGTGAAAGGGTTAACCGGCTGTTGTGTGGCAGTGAAAGGGTTAACCTTCTGTGTATTGATCCAGTGAAAGGGTTAACCGTTTGGTAGTGCGGCAGTGAAAGGGTTAGGGTTAGGGTTAAAGTGAGAAATGTGCACCCTGCAATAAACCGTGGTATAAGGGATTTTTTCTCTTTTTTTTTTTTTTACAACTTTTTCTAAGTAGCTTTAGTTAACCAAACTATATTTCTTGTGAGGATATAGCTTTGCTGTAGTCGTAGTGAGGAATTGGTAGCTTGTAAAACTATGCTTTCAGAGTAGCTTCCCCCAACACTGGGTAATAGCAAGACTAAACAGAACTCTTTGAAAGGACTTCAAGAGGACTATGTGATTTTCAGATAAATGATAATATAATTAATAATAACTATCCCCATTCACTGCATCACCATTGCTAACAAATGCTAACCAGTAGCCCCACAGCCCAGATAAATGATAACACAATGGCAAGTTCCGTGGGCAAGTGAAGGACTGCAAAACGCAAAGAGAGACATCATGTGCACGGGGCCCAGAATTCCTTCATACGCCCCTGCTTAGAAACTGAAACTGTCAAAGTATTTTGCATGCCTAGGAAACCTGCAATTGCGTTAGAATGAGTTTTGGACCATCCACTTTGTGCAAAACGGCATCTTTCACAAGCTGTTTGAGTGCAGAGTGTGGCGAGAGTGGTGAAGGTAAAAAAAGAAACAGCAACATCACAAGTCTGTGGGGCTAGCTAAGAGGATGCTATTGCCAATTTCAAAAGCGAAAAACAACTGTTTAAAAATGTTTTTGAAAACATGTCTCATTTATTTTATTTTGAGTAGCCTAAGAGCTGATCAATAGAATAAGCCTAGACAAATCCAAGACATGCCCTTTAAAGGCAGTGAGGTTGATATTTCTTTTTTCCCCACAGGGATCCCTGTGGAGGACAGAGTGAATATTTTCATCAACAGCTTTGGCTCAATCCAGGAGACTACTATGGTAAGATACAATTCCCCTTCATCAGCATCTCATTATTGATCTCACCAATACTCCCACCATTGACCAGCTATGGCTCAGGGTGAAAAAGCGCCTCATCCTACAGTTTTTGGGGAGAACGCATTAGCGTGGGTTTGACGCTCCATCAGACAAATTAATGGAGTCTCATTACGGAGACTCTGGTTTTCATACCTGATGTGTTAATTAATTGCTGATATGGAGGCACTTTTTGAATACTAATGAATGTATTTAACTCGAGGACAGCAAAGGGCTGACCCTGGCTCACTTGAAGAGAACACCCTGGAAATTCAGTTAACGTACTTGCTTCTAATAACTGTACGAATATGAAGCTGCTGGGAACGTCTCCTTAAATATACAAGCTTTATGAAATGGCGTTGGAGGTGGAGTGGAACAATGTGAAATGTGAGCATAGAAAATGTGACTCATCTTTTAAATGGCAAGGCAAGCGGAATTATAATGGCATGATTAGCAACCCATGGTATTAATTGCAATGCCTTAATCTAGGTTGATCTAGACTGATGCATTAAATGAACACACCAATATTATGGGAAATGCACTTACCATCTTCTCCAGAGTCAGATAAGAAGATAGATACCAATTTCCCCTCTGTGTGTTCAGTAGAAAGCTATGCGGCTACAAGCTAGCCTAGCTTAGCATAATGGAATGGAAGCGGATAATGACCAGCTAGCCTAGCTGTTGGCCAAAAACACCTTTCCCAGAATTTTAAGCTAGGCTAGTGGCTAGCTTGCAGCCGGACAGCTTTCTACTGAACGTACAGAGAGGAAATTGGTACCCATCGTTTTGTCTGACTTTGGAGAGGATGGTGAGTGCATTTCCTATAATGTTAGTGTGTTCCTTTAACACTTTCAGTGCCGGGCCGTGTTTTCCTATTTACCCCGTTGAGTGCCACCATCCACGGCCAATGTTAACGTTAATATCGCCTAATCTATGTTTTAAATTATGGCTATGTGTCTAATCTGCCCGTCGCTTATCAAAGACTCATTTTCCAGTCAACATTGGCAAGGCAGATTGTATTTTTATCGCTTCATTTCCGTTTGATAGCATTTAGAAAATAACCTGTTTTCCTGGGAAAAACAACCCATGCCTACGATAATCGCCTTTTACTGGAATATTCCAGAACGCTGTCATTTGTCGGCCTATTTATGAATCGTTTTCAAATAAACGCTAGATGATCGATAGTATATGTGTGCGCGCGCACGCACGCTCGTGCCGTGCGCTGATAATCGCTGCTCTTATTTCCTCATGGCTTTTACAGTCAAAACAGCCATATCACATATCACATAAACGCTTATATATCAGTGAAAACGAGTCTGATTATCCTAACACTGATAACATAGATTCCTTACCTGAGGTCAGATGGTATCCAAATGGTTTATTCCAATTTCCGATCGCCATTCGAAAAAATCGATAAATGTATTGATCAACCGTGTATACAGTAGAACACATGATCCGCGCGGCTCAGAGGCTCCAGAATGAACTCTGGTAGACCCCGGCTGCATCAGTGAGAAGTAAAATGTGGAGTCAGAAATCCGTTCTCCCATTCACTTTCATTGAGTCCATTCCAAAAGGGTGATTTACCATCTGGGAGACGATAGTGGGAGCTTTTTTCACATCTGAGCGCCGGCGGTCCCTGGATCTCCAACGGTAGGCTCGTGTGATGCAATATGATTTCAGATCGCTAATTAAAAAAAAATTAAAAACACCAGAGAAAAGCCGTGACGTGGCATTCAACGGTCGGGTCGTAAACCCGAGAAAAGCCGTGAGTGGCGCTCAAAGTGTTAAGGTACAATACAATTTTTATTATATGATGCTGCTAAATAGGGCTGTTCTGATTTCAATTATTTCGGCTTCGAAAGTTCAGTAATTATCTAATAATAAAAACTTAATTCTTCCTCTGCAAAGGTTTCAATGCAGTGGGTAAAAGAGCAATGTGGTTGATCTCATGATGTCCTTGTTTGAGAATAACTGGATTATTATTTCTACATTCTACATTCTAATGCTGATGTAGGCAAATTTTTGGAGGGCTACCATGGCAGCGATTGAAGCTTTGAAGCATTCGAGTTAGCCTTACTGCTAACACATAATCTGCTGTATATGAGCAAACTACGGTACAACGTACTTACATTCTCCAAATCACGTTGACACATGCTACGTCTCTCCCATACGGGATGTGGATTGCATGTTTCGCCAGTGTGTTGATTAGGGCTGTGCGATACATAATGCTACAGAAATGTTGTGTTGCAATAACAAATCCTTATCATACATGTGATGACAATTATGTTGTTATCTGTTGTATTAAAAATATGGTTTCAAATTCCATAGTCTATACGGGACAGCAGTTTGAGTTGGTGGCGTTATTTTAGGGAAAATGCACCCGTGTCCACATTTTTGTACAATATTAATACAAGCTTATAGAAAAGCTTGACAGCTTGACAGTTTGTTCGCCGGCAGTAAGACCTCTCCAGATGTTAATCAACAAGCAGTTTTCTGTGTTCTTTATTGTGGTATTTGTGATACTGCTAGAGATCCCTAGTGCTGAGACAGATGTTGATGGCGTCAAGCTCCAGGGAAGTGTATTCGTGATCCTATATCTCATATGCTCACTTTATGGAGAATGACACTCATAACACGACGGGTCCTTAGATCCTTTATCCTGGAATGTCTGCTGCTTTCCACTGAAAATATTTCTCTTGGCCAGAGATCAGTGGCGTGTGTCTACAGTCCCACACTGGGGAATTTCACACCGGGACCGATTAAGATGATACGTGTCACATGGGGAACGATGCTAAAAGAAAAACCAAAACAACCCTCCCACCCTTTTTTTAAAAAATTTAAGAGAGAGAGAGAGAGAGAGAGAGAGAGAGAGAGAGAGAGAGAGAGAGAGAGAGAGAGAGAGAGAGAGAGAGAGAGAGACTTACACACGGTCAGAATGATGGCAGCTTCTCCTCTTCCTCCACCTCGCCTCGGCCTCCCTGGCGAACGAGCGAGTGTGAAAGTGAGAGAGTGAAAATGAGGTATAGGGTATGACACTCTGGGACGGTCCAGACAGCCGGTCACCTCTCGTCTTCCATGTATCACTCCACGGGAGGCTCGTCTGATCTCTGGAAATACCCGTCGGCCATTTACACCTCCGCCGGGCTAAACACCAGAGTGCGTCCGGCGAGGCTAGCACATCTATTTTCACTTCATGAACGCGTTGTGTGTCGTCGTCCCCCCCCCCCCCCCCCCCCCCCGGAGAGGAAGGACTAATTTGACGCTGTGGCACGAAGTAAATTGCGGCCGTGTTTTATAGCGCAGCATTCTCTAGCAGTGTCTCCTTCTTTGATTACAGCCTGTGCTTGTGTTTAATCTTCCCACCGAATCGACAAGAGGAACTGACAGCTTGATAGCGGAGGCCAAGAGAGGAATATATTCACACTGACTGGCTTTTCACAAAGACCAACGGTGTGGAAATTGGTTTGTGTTCCCGTCGAAAGAGGCAACAACCCCGAGGGCAAGTTAGCGGTGTGCGCGTTGTGCCTGATGGCATACCGTAGGCATATTTGGTGGCTGTACCTCATTTCTTTAGTTCTACCCACGGGTTATTTGCGGTGGCAGGAGGTTGGGGTGGGTCAGATGCACACAGGCAACAGGGAAGATTGAGTACATGCCATAAAAAGCCCTGTTGATGGGTTTTTGTGTCACTTTTGGGAAATCTGTGGTGGGCTTGTCGGATATGATAAATCCATGCATGGGAAATGTCGCATTATGTAAACATGTTTTAAGGTGTCAAGGGAAATGACTAGGTAGCACATTCGAGAGCTATAGGAAATAGATAAATGACAAGGCAAGAATTGTATATTGACGCACTATTTGCTGAGGCTTTGTAATGTTTTTCGATCTCCAGGACTCCTTCAGGGAATGAAGTGTTTGGCTGAGCATGACAGCTTCACCCTAAAGTCTTTATGTTTAGGCTCTCGTACAGTGTGACATTTAGTTTGCTGTGCTAAATTGCATGTGAAATCCAAAAATGTTAGGCCATAAACACACAGACACAGACTTACGAAAACACACACAGCTGGTTTGCTGGTGGGTTTATTTGACATGTCATCCATCTTCATGCTCCGCATTAATAGACTTTCCCCACACCTGGTCCCCAGTGCAAACTGACACATGCCATCAAAATAAGCACAACAAAGCGGCCAAAAGCATGACTGAGTGATATATCCTCAATAACAATAGTGTGAATGGTGCTCTAATAGGCACACTAATGAGGGTTCTGCTGTACCACGTGTTGCTGTGTTGATAACATTTGACCCTCGCCTCCTCTTGTGCTGTTCTCTTCGGGTGGATTTGCTTTAAATGTCATCAACATGTCTCTGCAGCTGTAGAATGTAGAAGTGGTTTGGACCTTGTTGATTGAAGTAGGTCGTGACCAGAGGTCAGAGTTCATGAGAATTAAATGGTGGTCTTTTTGTTGAACATTTGACTACTACTATTACAGCTTCTTTAGGTCTTTAAGGATGACAAAATACACAAAAATGTGAGAAATTTGGAGAAAGTCTGAAAATTCACCACCACACTGAATTGCTCACCCCTCTCAGAGTCTGCATGCCACAACATGTAAATCCATAATCTTTAAGAAAAACAAGACATTTTTAAAACAGGGGCACCTACAATTTCATCATTTGTGATGATAACTGCGAACACATGGCGAAGATCTGGGTAAATCATTGAGGCTGGCCCTCGTTTACAATGAGGCTGAGCTTAAAACATAAAATAAAAATAAGGAATATTAGTTTAAATAATTAGACATTGAATACATAGGACATAAACATGAAACAAATGTAAAAAAAAAATTGGCAACCTGAAACAGAGATAATTGTAATGATATTTAAATTGTCCATAGTCGGCTATTGATTGTTAGTGTGAGCTGGAGATAATTCCGGCATTAAAACAAAAGACTGACTTTCCAAGCTCAGTCTGCCCTCTGGGGACCTTAAAGGTCCTGTGTCTTATAAATGACCGTTTCCAGTGTTTAGCATTGTTTTATAGCAATGGGGGTTTGTATCAATGGGTCTGTTTCTCTAATCCTCATTTCGGTGGATTGCTCTAATTCAGTTGAGACAATCTCCTCCCCCAGTGAACTAGGTCATTCTGATTTGACTCACTTGGCTATGTAGCAAGGAGCTGATCTGCAGTAACGCCCCCTCTAAGGTTGTAACGCAACCATTCGCTCAACAACAGAGCGAGTGGAAATACCCGACACTTCCTCAAGCGGGTTTTGACAGAAAGAGGCAGAGAAAGAGCGAGAGAGGGAGAGAGAGATACAGAGGGACAGGAGCTTCTGTCGGGGAAACACACACACATTTACACACACACAACCTCGACCGGCGCGCTTGGAAACACACACGCATTTACACACATACAACCTCGACCGGTGCGCAGGGAAACACACACACATTTACACACACACAATCTCGACCGGTGCGTGGGGAAACACACACGCATTTACACACACATAACCTCGACCGGCGCGCGGGGAAACACACACACATTTACACACACACAATCTCGACCGGTGCGTGGGGAAACACACACGCATTTACACACACACCGCCTCGAAAGGCGTGCAGGGAAACACACACGCATTTACACACACACAACCTCGACCGGCGTGCAGGGAAACACACACGCATTTACACACACACAACCTCGACCGGCATGCGGGGAAACACACACATTTACACACACACAACCTCGACCGGCACGCGGGGAAACACACACATTTACACACACACAACCTCGACCGGCGCGCGGGGCTGGTATGGGTCTTCTCCCGGAGCACTCGCATATCACTGTCAAAATATATTTGACTCCCACGTGCGCGCCTGTATTCCGATCCATGCAATAATATTCACAGGGGTATATATTGTCATTTGAAACAAGTTACCAATGCTTTGTCCCGTGGGATTATGCCTCCCGTGGCGAAATTAATTATTATCCCCCTCCTCTGTCTCTCTATCTCTCTCTGTCTGCCTGTCTGCCAGTCGCAGACTGTGGGTGACTGTCACTCAAAGCGCTTATGGGCAGAGCCAAGCCAAAAACTGCTTGAAATCTTGAAGTGGAAAAATGCTGCTTTTGAATACTTGATTAGAAATACAAAACAATTAATTCATTTGAAAAAAACTTTACAGATGTGTTCCATAGACTCACACAAATTGTGTAAAGTTGCCCAAATAGTGAAAGGAATAGCAACACATGTCCCCTTTAAATTAAGCATAATAAGCCATCAGTACAGCGTCTCAGATAGGGTCCATAGTTCCAATCTAGCAACAATTGTGGTATAAGGTGGTAATTAACCTTGTGATGTAGATAAAAAAATAGCAATCCCTATTGCAATCCTTATTTAAATGTTATTCATCTACATAATTTCATTAAGCTGTAATTAAAACACCATAAGGATTCAGTGCCCTCTGATTACGTCACAGGACAAAATATTCAAACTCATTAACTCTCAATAACTGTGCAAAACAGAGCCAGGCGGCTGGGTGGCGCAGTGGAGATTGCGCTCATCACCAATGCGAGAGACTCCGGTGTCGAATCCGGGTGTCAGCATTGCCTCCGGCTTGGGCCAGCCGTCATACTAACTCGTTTGGCTGAGTTAGCGGGAGGGAAGTTGATGGGGTGGTAATCTGGCGTTGTGGACAGCGACTCCTACAGGTCAGGTCAGGGCGCCTGCACAGCAAAAGACAGGAAGTGGTGAAGGCAGTGTGACCTCCCACGCGTTACACTTCACCAATGAGAGTCCGCACTGTCAGGTGAAAAGAGAGCCGCTGGCTGTCTCCGCATGTGTCAGAGGAAGCATGTGGTAGACCTCAGCACAGACCGACCAGTAGGGGGCACATGCGTACAACGACCAGGTAGGGGAGGGGGGAATTGGCATAACGACTAATTTGGGATGGGAGGAAAAAAGCACAGAAAGTCAGGCAGAGAAAAAGGGGATAAAAAAAAATAAAAAATTTAGAGCCCTGGGATATGTGCAAAATAAAGTGCACCTTTAACCTCTTAACCTGTTAACTCATTGAGCGCCACGCTCTTTCCCCATGTTTACTCAATGGTGCCACCGTTATTGACCATTTTAGCGATGTTTGCAAACCCATTGTGTGTTCTGTATTATAGCTATGGAGACAATATTATGGCTCATTTGACAGGCATTGTTCATAGTCCAGCACTGACTAACCAGTTAATTTCTACATACTGTAGTTTGTGCACTATTACACGCTAAACATCGCCCCTTTCCAAAATAATCCAGTCTTTTTTCATAGATCGCAAGATATGATATGTTATATGCAATATGCCCAAATCGTTCGGGTTGCTCTCCTGAAACCCCAAAAACTTCAAAATCAAAGGTATATACCATGTACATATGTGTTTTCACAAATCAAGGGGGGGGGGTCGTTTTAACTCAAAACTCTGATCGTTACCAAAAGCATGGTTCAGGTCCGGTAAAATACGACACTGTGATCTCTACAAAAACATGTTTCAGGTTCGGTAAAATAGACATAGAATATACCTTACCTTAGCCAGAAGGTACTCCAAAAAGGATAATCCCCAGTGATCCCATCGCCATCGCGATTACTCGTGTATATGTGTATACGGCAAATAGGTTTGAGGCCATTTCCTTCGTCGTATTTCCTTCTGTATCACAAACAGTACTGTATTTGCAAATCTGGTATGTCATAAATGTATAGATGTAGCAGTACTGACTATCTGTATGTCATGTATGTCATATATGTCTATATGAATTGAAAATGGGGGACCCTGATGGAAACAAGACAAACGTCTTTCTCAGGTCTGCATCCCCTTAACAATTGTATGTATTGAGCCGTACTGTATTGTACCCATTCTGCAATCTGTTAAATAAAGTTTTCATTCATTCATTCATTCATCCATAAAATCGCAGAGCGAGTTCTTGCAGATATTTTTTTTTTAGTGTCCACACTAAACTATTTCAGTTAAAAAGGTAGGCGATACTGCCACCTGGCAGGATTCGATCGTCATTGCAATTTTAACGTAGGCAGCGGTGCAAGGGAGATACAGGAAGGTCCGCGCAGTGGTTAGAATGGGGATCAGAGGAAAAAGATCAAAGGATCAAAACCCGAGAATTCCCGGGTTCTGGCGCTCAACCGCTGGCAGCAAAACCAGACTTTTCCCAGGTTTGGCGCAGAAAGGGTTAAGCTCTAGCCCTATTTTTTTTTTAATTGTGATGAAACAAAGGAGAATATAAATTATGATCTTTCTTTGTATCTTTTACACCATGCTAAAAATGACCAGACAAAACTGCCACTGAGCTCGTTCTAAGCAAATTGATAAAGGGAAGATGATTAAACATAATGTTTTGTAGATACAGTACTGAATTCTGCCATCCGGACACATGCAATTTAAAATATTATTATAGAATATAGAATACCAGGCCTATAAATTACCTTATTATAGCCAACTTGCACATCTATGGATCGGGCCAAATCTCCTCTTTCAAATGGCAGCGGCCAATTTGGATTTAGTATGTCCAGGCATGCACTGAAGAACTGTGAATGAAATCTACTGTATGTATCCATTCTTATAATGGATATGGCTCTACTATTTTGAATCCGTTTGCAACGCGGATTGTTGCTAAATGTTCACAGAAGGTAGACACACTAACTGCGCTCCAATCTATGCTAATAACGTGCTAATGAAATAGAGTAACAGAGGTTTGAACACACTGAAACAAAAGTTTTGTGTTCTCACATTTCTTTTTACTGGTTGCCAGATGCCTGTTTTTAAGACTATGCTTGCACCTCATGGTACCAAAGCACCTCAAAGGCGCTCAAACAAAATTACAAACATCACAAAACAAACTGGTCAGACTACTGCTTGAGCTTACTCCTAGAACCCACCTCACCCCTGCCCACTTTGACAACCTAGGATGGCTTAGAGTAGACGACAGAGTACAGCAACTTGCAATGGGCCTGGTCTACAAGATACACTACACCACTAAGGTACCCATGTACATGTCAAAATACTTCCCAAAGGTCAGTGAATACCACGACCACAACACCAGAGGGAGCTCCACAAATCATGTTAAACCCAGATTCGGCTCAAACAAGGGACTAAACACGTTTAGCAATTATGCCACATCGATGTGGAACTTAAAAGGAATGTGAATCATTACCCACCTTCAAAACCACTCTAAAAGAGCACCTACGGGAGACTGCAATTCGAAACTGGCCCCTGTAAATGTCCAAACCTAACCCCCTCCAATGTACAGTTTGGGATCGCAATGTGGGATCGCTTTCGGAACAGACGTTCCTTGGCTACAACGGTGGTCAATAATTTTCGATAATAATGACAGATTGTTTTTCCTTGATGCCGTCTTTCTGATACATGCTATAGGACAATGATCACTAAAGGATCGGAGGAATTAAGTCAATTAAGGTAGACCTAGATGTAGCAGGGTGGATTATCCCTGCTTCGTGGGAACGGGTGTGCACAGCCACTGGGTAGCGAGACACAGCAGATCTCTGTCTGACTGCATCTCCGTCTTTGGGTCTGGAGCATCAACTGGAGGCTGGCAGGGAGGGTGGATGGGGCCCGGGATTTACCAACCTGGTCTGGTACTCTGGTCTTCCTCTCCCTTCCAGGGCGGTCAGCAGTACTCCCCAACTCGCTCTCACTTCCCCCAATTACTCCTTTAACCCTCCCACACCCAGTGACTGAATGGTAAATAAAGAACTTGGTTCCCCCCGCAAGCAGTACCCTCCCTCAGTGACACTAGAAACCTTACAGTAAGAAGGGAAAGGTTGAATAGGAAGGGGTTAATTGCATGAACGTTACCCACACCAAAATGATTACTACTGGGCACAGGAATGGACACGCACACAGAACCCCATCTAATGCTTTATATTAATTTGTACTGTTCAGTTACAAAGATTTAATAGGAATGGTCAAATAGAATGAAGTCCTACTATTACTCAGTTTGTAACTCAATACCTTATAGACACTTATATTATGCACCCATCTCTGGGTCAGTACCAGGGATAATATACTTCAATGTGCTTGACTCATCACCCACGTCTGGGTTAGTACCATGGATAATACCTCTCTCAGGCTTTAATTATATGGTAGGAATAATACCTCTCTAAGGCTTTACTTATGAGATCACAGGTCTGTAACCTCCCCACAGGGAAAGGGTTAATTAGATGGGAAATTATTATTAAAGAACCAACACGTTATCACACTCAAAGGAAATCAAAAAGGTGGGCCCACTTTACCAAAACAAGAGTCCTATACTAATGCCGGCATATAATGTTTATGGGGTACCCCTATGAACTGTAGTTAGCAACGTTAGCTTCACCCGTAGGCCGCATCACACTGTATACTGTGCAATAAGATCCGGAGCGCTGACGCTCTAATGTACTCAACCAAGATGCCGTCCTCGCCGCGCCACCACTGTCCGGGTAGCAAGATGGCGTCGAACGCTCTTGTCACGGGCGCTAGCAAGCGGGGCTGGAGCAGAGGAAGCAGTAGCGGGCTGAGAGCGCGTGCTGGGTGATGGCGACCTCTGCTGGACGGGAAGAACTCCCGTGCTGGGCTGAAGACAGCCGGGGCAGAGCAGACGTCGAACGCCGGCGAAGACTGGTTGTTGAAGGCCGGTGCTGGGTAGACGCGCAGCAATACTCTAGCCCTACCTTTACTGAAGCTACTCTTTGGGTCCCAAACAGCCCTCCTGCTAGCCGCAATATATAATGACGCAGGGTGTCTCTAAACACACCGGTCCTCTTCAAGCCACACTGGCGGGGCACCTTACTAGAGGGAATATCGTTAACATAAGCCACACTTGGCTATACCGCACTTCTTCTAGGATAACTCGTTGTATCACTAGGGTTATTCAGTGGGGAAACATGCAACACGCTACTACGTTTACCTTTCTAGAATAACCCGTAATATACTCAAGTTCAATACGTTCACCCATGTGGTCCACTACGGGGCTCTGTCTAGACACGACCGATCACATCCAAGTCCACTGTCGAAGAGGCTGGTTCCTCCCACTTCCGTCTCGGTTGACTTGCTTCCTTCCCCGTCTCTCTCGTACGCTCCGCCTGCCACCGCTGCCCCCTGCTGGCACCGCCAACTAGCCCCACAGAAGAAGCACTGGGTGGAAGAATATGATCCAGTGTTACTGTTTATAATCCATATTCCAGCCGGTAGGAGAATGAGAACCCGCGTCATTGTTCGAGGGAATATCAATGGAAACTAGTTAATATGTCTTGGTGCACCAAAGGGAGATAAAAGGCAAGTCAGCACTTCTGAATAATAGCCATATATTCAGGGTGCTACGTAGAGTTATTTTACAGATTTGGCCTAGTGGATTCACTGAATTAAATGTAGGTTACCACTAACATCCTTAAGGTAACTAGAAGAATTACTTAACCAATCAAGATTAAAGCTCACCCATAACCATCATTTCAACATCAGAATACTGTGAGTAAATCCGCTATCTTGTCAATGGAGCTAGCATCAGCATTTATTTATTGTATTTGTATAGAACCTTTCATACAAGAATTGCAGCCCAAGAAGAGAGTCTATAGACCCCAACCGCATTAAAGCAGAGACAGAGAAACATGATTTCACATGAATAGCCGCTCCACCTCCTCTTCTAACTCTATATCGTCTGTTCTATACATGTTATACTGGTTCAAAGGTATAGAAGATGCACTAACATCATAGCAACTTGTTCTAAATGCAGAAAAAACTAAACTCATGTTTTTTAATAAATCCAAAACAGTAAGATCAACATTGTCCGATACAATTGTTACCAGAGATGGTCAACAAATTTAGTTGGTATCTACTTTTAAATACCTAGGATTTTTTTTATTGATGACCACTTGTCTTTTAAAGCATATATCCATTATGTCACAAAGAAGCTGAAGCTTTTACTAGAATTTTACTTTAGAAATAAGTATTTTCTTTTCTTTTGGTGTGAAACGGAAACTGGTGGAGTCTACCTTTCTACCTGTGATTGATTATGGTGATGTGTTATATATGAATGCCTCTGCTCACTGTCTCCACATGCTGGATAGCGTGTATTGTGGGGCTCTGAGATATATTACAAACTGTGGATCTCTTACTCACCATTGAGTATTATATTAAAAAGTGAACTGGCCTTCCTGACGTGCACGTCGGCTCAGTCAGTGGTATGTTTTGATTTATTTATCGTCTCTTTAAAATTTTAATGGTGGAAATTACAATCTCTGTTCGAAGGATTTTCTGCACTTTGCTGTTCCCAAAGTCTGAACAGAAATGGTAAAGAAAGCTTTTAGGTTTTCCGCACCTACTGCATGGAACAATCTCCAGTCTGATCTGAAGATTCAAAGCTTGGTAATTTATGTATTTAAGGCTATGGTGAAGCCTATTTTAACCAGGTTTTCTGTGTGCAAATGTTTTATCTGATCATTTTGTAACGTTACTTTTATCTGTAATGCCTATGTGTTTATTTAGAAACGTTGTGTTGCTGCTATTCTTGGCCAGGTCTCCCTTGTAAAAGAGATCCTAGATCTCAATTGGGACAAACCTGGTTAAATAAAGGCTAAACAAATATTAAAAGAATTACCATGAATGGAGCTATTAGCCTTCCTGATCCTTGACTGTTACCATACGTTGTGTGCTTCCTCTGGTTGGTAACAGGATTATCGAGTAAACATCTTCCTGCGGCAGCGGTGGAACGACCCCAGACTGAGGCTACCTCAGGACTTCAAGTCCGACTCACTCACGGTCGACCCCAAGATGTTCAAATGCCTCTGGAAACCCGACCTGTTCTTTGCGAACGAGAAGAGCGCTAACTTTCACGATGTGACCCAGGAGAACATTCTGCTCTTCATCTTCCGTAACGGCGACGTCCTCATCAGCATGAGGTAACGTTTTTCTTTCTCATTCTGCTCTGGTCGGATGTTCGTGGCAGTTGTTTGAAGAACAAGCAGGGATTGGTCCTATTTTATGGATTTTTGTTTGTGTACATGTGTACGTCGATGTCCCTTTCAAAAACAACGATTCTGGGCGGTCAGGTGGCGTAGCGGAGATTGCGCTCGTCACCAATGCAGGAGATGCTGGGTTTGAGCCCAGCTCTCGGCGTTGCCACCAGCTTGGCTGGCCATTCACACTAATACAATTGGCAGTATTAGGGGGTGGGGAAGCTGGCGGGTGGGAATCTGGCGTTGTGGACTACAGGTCAGGTCTCGGCGCGTGCTTAGCGGGGCAGGACCTGCTGGAGATAGCGTGCCCTCCCACGCGTCACACTTCACCAATGAGAGTCCTCGCTGCCAAGTGAAAAGACGTCACTGGCTGTCGGCGCACGTCTCGGAGGAAGCGTGCGATCGACTCGGGATGCCCTTGTACCGACTCGTAGGAGAACATGCATACAGCAGCCAGGTAGGAGAGGGGGGGGAATTGGCACAACGACTAATTGGGACGGGGAGAAAACCAGAAAAAAATCTGAAACAGAAAAAATAAAAAATATTCTTGTTGTAGGTGGATTATGATAAAGTATTTCCCTCTTCCTGGTATTCAAAGTGAGCAATGTCTGGATATTAACCATGCGATGAATGCAATGCCTAATACTCACATCTATCTCATCCCTCAGGTTGCTCTGGAATAGTTATGTTCCGGGAGAGAGAGCTGCATGACTTGATATAAAAGCAGTTTTGTGTCATTTTAATCGGAAAGAAAATGTAAAGACCCAGTCTGTAATTTAAACAAAAAAGCTCACCACAGACAACTAAAACAATGGGATTGGAGGGGAACATAGAAAACATTCAATCACATTAAACATAGATGTTTCTATGCATTTCTATACTTTGGAGTAAACTTATATTTAGTCACAATAGGGTTAATTAGAAATTAACGTGGATTTGGAAGTTACTGGCAATAGATTTAGCATTTTAAGAGGGAATCTGGAATCTGGAACCCAACATGGAAAAATGTGATTGACATAATATAGAGCGGCATTGACGAGTTTCTAGTTGCATGCTGAACAAAGAACACTTGGTTTACTTTAGAGCGCATACGTTTCCCTCCAAAAAGCACTTCACAGAGTACAGAATTGTTTACAGATTGATGGATAGAGCATTGGGTTGTACATCAGTTTGTCCCCACAGAAATGTTGTCTGGTGGAGTTGAGAGGGTTGAAAACAATCTAACACTGACAACTCCCCAGTGAAGCCAAGGCTAATGACATTTTATTTTAGGAGGGGTTGCATCTCCTCTTTTTCAAGGGGGGTTGCAGGGGGTACATGCAGGCTGCCCTATTCACTGGTAGATAAAACCCTAGTGCACATGCACAAGAGGTTGGCCACGATCGAACTGTTAACCTCTATTGTTTTCCATTTGTGCTTGGACATCGATGTCATCTTGAATAATGCTACTCAATGCCAAATTCAGACTACATAATTATAGCCCTGGTTTTCTCACTGAGATTGCCGACAAAAAGCCCCAGATCAGAGGCAAATAGGCGTTCGCTCTGTGTTTGCAAGTCAACGCTTGATTGCTATGTGTGAAGTACTGTTCAGGACCCGATCTGAGAGACTCACTGATGCATCGCAGGCACCCGACAAATATCAAGCAGGTTAAATATCTGGAACTCAACTCAACTCGACTCGCTTTTGGTACCAGGTACTTCGTTTTCCACTGCAGATAGTACCCCTGTTATTGTGTGTGTGATTTGCCGCGATGACCGTCACTGATTGGTCTAACGCACACAGTGCAGCTGCTTGTGTGTGTCGGTGTACCGCTTCATTCATAAAACAAGGGCGTACTCTCGTATCGCTTTAGGACCAGTTTAGGACGAGGGGAGGACATTTCTCTTTAGACAATGTTAAAAGTAAAGGTAGGCTTTGTTGTCGGCTTCCCGACACATTTCTTTTTAAAGATGAGAGAACAAGAGAGAGAGCGTGACCAAGCAGAGAGAGAGCAACGCAGTTGTGGTCGAGCGAGAAGAACGAGCGGCTGTAGAGAGAATAAAACGGGAATCAGAGAATAAAAAGAAAATGTCTGATTGTTTCATGGCGGTTACGTTCTACGTTCAAATACATAACCAGAAAACACTCAACAGATTTGACTACAACAGACTGTGTAATTGCATTTCTTCCCTTTCATTCATTCATTTTCCACCGCAGGGTGCTGTTGTAGTGAACCTTGTGTTGTCATTGATATATAACGTTACATGCATTTAAATAATAGCTAATCTCTTAGCTACATCAATATTGTGCTGTCAGAACAGTCTTGTGTTTGCAGGTTAAGTATTTCATGTCCACTGTTATTGCCTATTAGGCCAACATTGTACAGACTAGTGTAGTGAGTCTGACCAGAGCAGGCATCTTGTTTTGCCAAATAGCGAACATTGGAAATACTTCTCCTATAAGTACAACCCTGCTTATCTTACACAATGTTGTTGTGAAGGTTGTGTGAACAGTACAACAATCTGACAAAGTAATGTGGTGTTTGCATGCTTTTATGGCTTTAGAGTAATCATTGATTTGGAAGTGTGATTCAGCTATTGGCACTTGCCCAGTAGCTACCAGAACTGCCATGACAACTGCCATGTTTATGACACAAACACCCTGCCATCTGTGAGGGTAAGGCCACACGGCCACGCATGCACCAACTGCTCTTCAAAGGGTCATCAAGGAGAACCTGCCTTTTCTCAGTCCTTGCCCCACAATGGTGGAATGAACTACCCACCCCAGTTAGGACAGCCGAAACCCGTCCAATCGTTCGCCATCGACTAAAGACGCACTTCTTCAACCATTATCTCAAATAAAAAAATTAAATAAAAATCAAACCCTAACTAACCTTAGTGTCATGCACTTGTCCTAATAAACAAACATACACTGTAGCACTCAACACTTTCATGAACATTGTTACTCAGCTGATAGAGTTGTGCCCTTCCTGATGACTTGTCGTACAGAACTTGTAAGTCGCTTTGGATAAAAGCGTCAGCTAAATGACTAAATGTAAATGTAAATGTAAATGCTCTCACACAATCGTCTGCACTCTATGCTGCACTGCATTCTATCTATAGTGAAGAATTACCATGTTGGCAAGACTCCTCTACTAATGCACACATGTTGTTTCCACTTCACACACTCAGTACGGCAAGAGTCGCTGTAAGTCTCTCTGCACGACACCCACCGCTGCTCAGTAAATACAGTGCAGTGTTAACATTCTCATCGGATGCTTATGCTAATATACTGTATATGATTATGTACAGTGTTATATCTCGTAGGTTGCCATGTGCATACTTGCATGTGATGTCACCTAAACCTATGTCATTTACACATTTGTGTAAATAACATTTGTGTTATTTTTTATTGATGTTTATTTTGTTTGTTATTTTAGGTTTATAAAATATTTTGTTTTATTTATGATATTGTGAGAAAGGGGCAGGACTAGATAAGCATTTGCTTCCTTCTGCTCCTTCTCAAACTCTTTGTTTATAATTTAATGAAGAATGTAAGATTTAATATTGTGTTTTTTATATGGTTGATTGTTCGAGATAAAATAAACTCAACTCAACACTGGAAGCTCTGGGACTGTATATAGATGGTATTTGTAACAGGTATAAATTGTGCCTCAATCAGCCTCTGTGCCCTTATCCTTATACCCATCCCACACACCACCCAAAAAAAAGCTTTCATAATGCAAATGTGCAAAAGTGCTAATGTATGAGGGACTCCAAATAAGTATGCAAGTATGCAACTCCGCTCATACACAATAACGGTGATGCATTGAGAATGTATTTATGGGAGTGGGGAATAGCTTTTGCGCCCAGGTAACCTTTTTGCAGTCGTTCCAGACTCGTTCCATTGCCTGGCAAATGATGAAATATGAAGAGTAATTTCTGCCGAATCACAGTAGCTCTGTGGTTATGTTGAACAGATGTGGAGGCGAGGGCCTTTCATGAGGAGTCCCTGCAGCCCACAGTATCTAATCTAGCTCCCTAATGATACTCACATCAAAGCAGATGCACATTTTCCTGTTAATGACAGTTACAGTGGATTTGAGTTTTCCTTAGACAGAAAGCCAACTCTTGTTTCCGTTCACGGTTTAGCTGGCTCATACCGAATGCAGATCTTTGCGTATTAAATGTGTATTAACCGTGACTTACACAATTTTGGATTCACACACAATTTCAACTATTACACTACATTTTGTAAGTGTGTGCAACCGGTGGATAGAGGATGTGTCTTCAATTGTGTATTCTGCATGGGTATATTTCTGGGAACTGGGAACAAAGAAGTCAATGTTTTGAAAAATGGTATAGTCCTTTGTAGTCCTGTAGGCTAACATTATATGTAGCTCAATGGGTAGAGCATGGCTATAACACTGCCAGTGTTAGTTATTTGATGAGTCCCCCTGTGACCACGCATACTCAAAACATAATGTAGGCTCTATACATGTATACATCAGTGCCAATCTGGAAACGATAATATCTTTCTTCATTCATGAAAAGTTACCCTTTTTTGCGGAGACAAGGCTTTTGCCCAACAACAGCAATATGTTACCTAGAAGCTGCAGTCATTTGAAGAAAACGTCTCATCTTCCCTGCATAGGGCACCTTCACAGATCCCTACTGACTGATTGGAACAAACCCTCTATATCTATTCCCAGGCTGTCGGTTACCCTCTCCTGCCCCCTGGACCTCACATTGTTTCCAATGGATACCCAGCGCTGTAAGATGCAGCTAGAGAGCTGTGAGTATTCAGGATAACATTCCTAACATCCTGATGCCTTATTAGTACGCAGGTTGGCTAGACAGCATTTGGGACATATTTATGAGTGGGGAATATTTGTTGTTTTTCAAAAATAGTATTTTTTGGGGGTAAGCAGAAGCCTTTTTGCTCTTGTTTAGAAACTGATTTCTCTGGTAAATACTTGGATAAGTGCAACACATTTTGTTAAGGTTGTTTGTGGTTATTTCATCCTGTTTACAAAGTAGTTTAGACCAGATAGAAACAAAAAACTATAATAATAATAACTTAACCATTTCACTGCAGTGCCAGAACGGATTCGATTCAAGATTCAAGATTTGTATTTGTCATATGCACAGTTAAACAGACATTGTACAGACAGTACAATGAAAATCTTACTTTGCCCTTCACACAGAATAGCAAAATATAGACTTAAACTCAAATAAAAAAATATGAAGAAAAAGTGTAATGCTAAAAATAGAG
The DNA here is from genome assembly GCF_963971535.1 of Notolepis coatsorum. Lineage (NCBI taxonomy): Eukaryota > Metazoa > Chordata > Actinopteri > Aulopiformes > Paralepididae > Notolepis > Notolepis coatsorum. The sequence goes on along the minus strand of NC_140180.1, from coordinate 29,889,808 downwards.
AATATTAAAAAAGATAATCAAAGTATAAAAATAAGAATAAAAATAAGATTACTGGATATTGTGGGTGCCTGTGTCCCTGTCTGTTTTCATATAATGTTCATAATATATACATAATTCATAATAACTTGTCTTCTCTCTCTCTGCATATAGTTGGATATACAACAGATGACCTACAGTTCATGTGGCAGACTGGGGATCCAGTACAAATGGACATCATCACACTGCCACTGTTTGATATCAAAAAGGAGGATATCACTTATGGCAATTGTACCAAGTTTTATTCTGGAACAGGTACGTCTATGGTTCTGTAGTATATGCAGTAACTCATCTTAATCAGATATACAGTATACAAACTCAGATTGGTTAAATATACAATCTGAAATATATTATCATATACTGTCTTTTGCAATTAAAACATGGAATGAATGAATGAATGATCATTGCACTTATAAAGCGATTTTATAGACACTCAAAGCGCTTTACAATGTACTGTAGGGTGGAAATTGCCTCCTTCACCAATAATGTGTAGCACCAAACCTTGGGTTACGCAGACTCAATGGCTGTCATACAATAGCACCAGGCACACATCACACTACACAATGGCTGAAAGGCTCAGGAGACAGGGATTGCTATCAGCCAATTAAGGGGAAGGGATGATTACATTTTACATTTACATTTCATTTAGCTGACGCTTTTATCCAAAGCGACATAGAAATGGTGTACAACAAGTCAGCAGGAGGGGAACACCTCTGGCAGCTAAGGTTAAGTGGAGTTGTTCGTCAAACAGTGTCGAAACTTGAATGCCTGCCACAGTCTGAGTGCATTGTAGTATAGTATTATTAGCTTAGTATGTAGTAGCATAGGCATAGTACATACATAGTAGATACTGTAGCAGTATAGACGTAGTATCAAAGTACATTATAAGTCAAATACATTATTTCAGAAGAGGTGTATTTTTAGTCGATGGCGGAGAATTGGGTGGGTTATAGCTGTCCTGACTGTGGTGGAGAGTTGGGTTCGGTCACTCTAGGAACATGCATTTTGGGGCTAGCCCTCTGACGCTCAGTCATTTCTTTGTGGTTAAATAGTACGGACTGGATCGCATACTTTCAGCAGTGATAAGTCTGCCATACAGTGCTGTTTAAAAAAAATTATTATATGGCGGACAGGTGGTGCAGTGGGCAAGGCACTCACCACCAATGCTGGAGACGCTGGGTTCGCGTGTTCGATCCCAGCTCTCCACATTGTTTTCAGTTTGGCTGGTCGTCTGTACTAATACAATTGGCAGTGTTAGAGGGTGGGAAAGCTGATGGGTGGGTCCTGGGCGTTGTAAACAGAAAAATACTCCTACAGTTCGGTCGGGGCGCCTGCTCAGCGAAGGAAGGATCTGGAGGGAGGTAGTGTGACCTTCCACACGTTACACTCTCCCAGTGAGAATCTGCGCTGCCAGGCTGGCTGCCGGCTGGCTGCGCATGTGTCGGAGGATAGCATGTGATAGTCTCCGGCCTCCCGGACCAACAGTAGGGGGGGTGTGCAACAACCAGGAAGGGAGTTGGGAATTGGCATAAAGACTAACAGTGGGATGGGAGAAAAATCGGAAAAAGAGGAGGGGGAAAAAAAGATAGTAAAAAAATTAAAAAAATAAATTAAAAGAAATTATCCTCATTCGTTTGAAATACTTTTCTGTGAGATTACACATCACTGATAGCTGATAGATAAACCATAGAGGTTTCCTATGGGTCTCGTGACATTTCTTATCTATAAGAAACTAACAAATGAGCACAGATAGAAACTCCTTTCAACCAGTGGACTTCCCTTCTCACGATTAAGCTTTGACATTAAATGCAATCTCAGACATCTACATTTAGTTTTTACTTAAACTATGTTCAGCCTTGGGTTCACCTTTCATCCATTCAGTAATTTAACTGTTTACGCAGTGGGTAAGGAACACAACAATACGGTAGTCTCTTCATTAGACTTATATGTAGTCTCTTCATTAGACTTATATGTAGTCTCTTCATTAGACTTCGATGTAGACTCTTCATTAGACTTCTATATAGTCCCTTTATTATACTTCTATATAGTCCCTTTATTAGACTTCTATATAGTCTCTTCATTAGACTTCTATATAGTCCCTTTATTAGACTTCTATATAGTCTCTTCATTAGACTTCTATATAGTCCCTTTATTAGACTTCTATATAGTCCCTTTATTAGACTTCTATATAGTCCCTTTATTAGACTTCTATATAGTCTCTTCATTAGACTTCTATATAGTCTCTTCATTAGACTTCTATATAGTCCCTTTATTAGACTTCTATATAGTCCCTTTATTAGACTTCTACATGTATGTAGTCTCTTTATTAGACTTATATGTTGTCTCTTCATTAGACTTATATTGTTATGGTTTGACACCGACCCCAAACGCAACGACACAAGAGAGTAGGATTCAGAGTTGCCAAATACGAGGGCTTGTTTATTTGGTACTAAGAATAAGAGAAACAGGGAAAGCTGGTCAAACAAGACAGGTACAATGATCAAGGGGCAAAGTTCTGCTGCTCTGCAGCTTCTCCCGTGAGGGTTGTCTTGGGAAGCAGGTGTTGACTTCTGAACCGCTCTGCAGAATCCTCTCGGTGGGTTCTCAGATGTTGTTGCGAGACCGAGAGAGGGAGAGAGGGAACGAGTCAGTGACAGAGCAGTCTTAAACGAGCAGGAGAACAGGGTGTACAATTCTTCGTGTTAACAACACAGTGAGCACAGTTCCAAACACAGCCCAAGTGAATCTCTTCGTGTTAACAACACAGAGAGCACAATTCCAAAAACAGCCCAAGTGAAACTCTTCGTGTTAACAACACAGTGAGCTAAATCCAAACACAGTCCCAGTGAATATCTTCATGTAAACACACAGTGAATATCTTCATGTAAACACACAGTGAATATCTTCATGTAAACACATAGTCCAATTGTGAAATAATATCTTCGGTGTGAGCAAACACACAGTGAATATCTTCATGTAAACACACAGTCCAATTGTGAAATAATATCTTCGGTGTGAGCAAGCACACAGAGGGAGATGGTAGATCCCAAAATATTATTCCATAAAGGAATAAGCAAAAATAGATACTTGCTGGGTGAGTGACTGTTTGACAAAAAGGTGGTAGTCTTCAGTGTAAGTTTACACACGAAAAACGGAATAGGTCAAGAACAGTCAAAAGATAACTCACCCAGACGAGATGCGTAATTGGAACTGGAGCAACAGTGGAGGCGAGCGCGCGCCACGGGAGCAGGTATCCAAGCGAAGGCTTCTAGGAATTCCTGGAGAACAGCACAGAGAAAAAGGCAGCAGCAGCAGCAACGGGGAAAAACATCCAGAGACAAATCAAGGCGACAAAACAAGACGATCCAACAACTTAGGGTGGGGAAAAACGGGGTATAAATAATGAGGGATCGATTGATTGAAAAGCGTGGGGAAGTGAGAGAACCAATCAGCGACGTCTCTGATGACGTCAACGGGGAGAAAGCAGTGACAGCTGGGGAATGTGATTGAAAAGCGTGGGGAAGTGAGAGAACCAATCAGCGACGTCTCTGATGACGTCAACGGGGAGAAACGTGTGAACGAGGGGATAGAACCAATTGACAGAAAATGAATGAAAACAAAGCGAGGGTGGTTAAAGGAACAGAACGAGTGAGAGCGCAAGGACAGAAACCTCACATATATGTTGTCTCTTCATTAGACTTCTATGTTGTCTCTTCATTAGACTTCTATGTAGTCTCTTTATTATACTTCTATATAGTCTCTTCATTAGACTTATATGTTGTCTTTTCATTAGACTTATATGTAGTCTCTCCATTAGACTTATACATGTATGTAGTCTCTTTATTAGACTTATATGTAGTCTCTTTATTATACTTATACATGTATGTAGTCTCTTTATTAGACTTATATGTAGTCTCTTCATTAGACTTATATGTTGTCTCTTCATTAGACTTATATGTAGTCTCTTCATTAGACTTATATGTAGTCTCTTCATTAGACTTATACATGTATGTAGTCTCTTTATTAGACTTATATGTAGTCTCTTTATTAGACTTATACATGTATGTAGTCCCTTTATTAGACTTCTATGTTGTCTCTTCATTAGACTTATATGTAGTCTCTTTATTATACTTATATGTAGTCTCTTCATTAGACTTATACATGTATGTAGTCTCTTTATTAGACTTATATGTAGTCTCTTTATTAGACTTATATGTTGTCTCTCCATTAGACTTCTACATGTATGTAGTCTCTTTATTAGACTTCTATGTTGTCTCTTCATTAGAATTATATGTAGTCTCTCCATTAGACTTCTATGTTGTCTCTTCATTAGAATTATATGTAGTCTCTATTAGACTTCTAGGTAGTCTCTTCATTAGACTTATATGTGTTTTCATGTACTGTGGCCAATTATTTTGTAGACATTTTAATTCCTTCATATTGGGTTTAATTAGTTTTGCAGTTTTTGGATGAAGAAAAAACACAGGTGGACTCAATAACTGACTACAGGTACCAATTACAGACCATTGGTTTTTAATAGGGATGTTCGATATTGGCTTTTTTACCGATACCGATATACCGATATTGTCCAACTCTTAATTTCCGATACCGATCTATGCAGGGTCCCCCCCCCCCCCCCCCAAAAACTGAATAATTTCAGGTAATTAACATTACATATCTCTTGTCGTGTAATTAACACAACATTATGCATACTTTGACAATAAATACAATAATAATTTGTTCTTACTTGCCTGCCTGGGTAAATAAAGGTTAAATAAATGTAAAAAAAATTATAATAATAAAGATTTATTTTTTATTTTTTTGAAAACCGAAAACCGATACCGATATTTTCCGATATCACATTTTTATGCCAATATCGTCCGATAATATAGAACATCCCTCGTTTTTAATACATTGTTTTACACTTTTAATATTTGGCCAGACAGTGGCGCAAAAGGAAAGATCTCAGGGTCACCACACTGTCACTGTGCAGCGTGTTTCACAAAAACTGACCTATCGGTGCTGTCAGTTTTGATTGATTGATTGATTGAAAATTGTATTATCAGATTGCAGAATGGGTACAATACAGTACGGCTCAATACACACAATTGTTAAGGGGATGCAGACCAGAGAAAGACTTTGGTCTTGTTTACATCAGGGTCCCCCATTTTCAATTCATCATTCATCATGAGTTACACCCAACTGTCTAGTGTGGTAGTGAAAGGGATAACCTTCTGTAGTGTGGTAGTGAAAGGGTTAACCTTCTGTAGTGTGGTAGTGAAAGTGTTAACCCGTAGTAGTGTGGTAGTGAAGGCGTTAACCCTTTGTAGTGTGGTAGTGAAAGGGTTAAACATGTTGATAGTGTAATGTAGGAGGTAGTAGGTACGGCAACGTGCAAATCACACTTTAGGGAAATGTCAAAATTTGGTTGAATTACAACCTAAAAGTACATTTCGGTGGAATACCCCTTTAACACTGGACCATGGAATAATAGAGAGATTCATGACTTCAGGTGCCAGGAGGTGAGAGAGGATGTGTTACGGGGCAGGATGTTGCTTCTAGCTTTAACCAAATCAGCCGTGAGATGTTTTATTTCCCAACAGTCGCTCACTTAAGTGAAAACACAGTGAAGGACGTTAAACTCTCCCCAGCATAGCCCACAGATATTGAAAGTTCATTTGGTCACGCTCTGCCAAGGCACTTGAAAAACAAAAAAAGGCCCCCTCTCCTCACCTGTCAACACAAAGCACTAGGTCCACTATCGCTGAACACCAAAGCCGCGAGCCGCGAGTCTAGGAGCAGCGTTAGCTGACGCGGTTAGCCCCGGTTGCCGGTGTGACCTCGACGTGCTCGCACGCGCGGGGGGGGGGGGGGGCAAGCAGCTGGCAGCGAGGCAGCCTTTTAGCAGGTTGTCGTGGAAACCCTGGCCGGACACAAAGATCACCTTTGTCCGCGACCGGTTAGAGCCTGCTCTGTGACATGGACAGGCGGCCATTATATGCGGCATAAAAGATCACACACAGAGTCTAGGGGGAGTTCAGCATTACCTCAGCTCGGCCACTCTCCTGGCTCACAGGCCCGTTACAAGCAGCCTCTCAGGGCAAGATCCAAAGACAGGACTGGTCGGATCGCAAGTGTACACTTGTCTGCTCAGTATCACTGAGAATCACTCCAGCCCAGGATTCTATACAGGAGGAACGGTGAATATGTGGTTCCTTAAAGGTGCTGTAAGTGGTATTTCTTGGTTAAAATAAGTGTTAAATAGCTTTACATTCCGACAGCCATCACTGATATACGTTTGGTAAGTAACATGGGTCTCCCAGTCCCTCCACTCTCTCCCAAAACACATTTCCAAAACACAGTGTCAGAAGGCATTGCTCACGGTGGTCTTACTGAAACCACATCACCCTACACATCAGTGACAGTGATATATGACTTTTCTTTTGCGTCAGAATTCAAACCAAATGTTAATTAGGAAAAGGTGCCCAATGCAGGTTTCAACAGAAAGTTGAATTCTTAGGGCGGCTAAGTGGCGCAGTGGGCAAGGCGCTCGCCACTAACGCAGGAGACGCTGGGTTCGAGCCCAGCTCTCGGCTTTGCTTCCGGCTTGGCTGGTCGTTCATACTAATACAATTGGCAGTATTAGGGGGTGGGAAAGCCGGTGGGTGGGGATTGAACGTTGTGGACAGCGACTCCTACAGGTCGGTTGGTGCGCCTGTACAGCAGAATCAGGAAGTATCTGGGGCAGCGTGAGCCTCCCACGCATTACTCCTCGCCGCTGAGAGATCGCGCTGTGCAGGTGAAAAGATGCGACGGCTGCCTCCTCGTGTACCGGAGGGGACACGTGATGCAAGGCTTCGTCCACATTGCAGCCGACCAGTGGGAGGCATAGTCTAGCAACGTTCAAGACAGGGGAGGGAAGAATTGGATAATACGAAATTGGGATGGGAGGAAAATAGAAAATGGGGAGAAAAAGTAGATACAAAAAAATAAAGTTGAATTCTTCTTTTGAAAAATCCATAACATAATAGCCTGAGGAGGAAGACACACATAACTTGGCGCAAATCTTTTTTTATAAATTAAATGATTCAATCACTCCTTCCTCTCAACCGAACATTGCCCATTGCTTCTCCGTGGAACTCTTAACTAACTGAACTCCGTGGTTGTCTCTTGCAGGCTACTACACGTGTGTGGAGGTGGTCTTCACTCTCAGGCGGCAGGTGGGCTTCTACATGATGGGTGTGTACGCGCCCACCCTGCTCATCGTGGTGCTCTCCTGGCTCTCCTTCTGGATCAACCCCGACGCCAGCGCTGCCAGGGTCCCTTTAGGTACGCACCATGCTAGAGCCTCTTCCTCCATCTTCACTTTCCGTTTCATTGGCTGTGTGTTACCATTGGAATTTGTCTTTTCGCACATCCCTCTTTGCCTTTACAGACACACACACACACACACACACACACACACACACACACACACACACACACACACACACACACACACACACACACACACACACACACACACACACACACACACACACACACACATACACACACACACACACACACACACACTACACATTTCATGCATTTCATCAAAGGGGTTTAGAACACAGGGTTGCCCACATTGCTGTGCGTCCTGGAGTTAGGGCTTCCCAAAGGCTCTTTGGCAGCGGTGGTGGGCACTGTCCATGTAGCCTACTGCATCCTGTCAGTACTGGGGTCCAAACAAACAACCTTTCGGTTAATGGTTGGCCATTCTACCTTTAGATCGAACTAAAGGCTCCACTCCCACTCTTCCTCTGAAATTATGTATTGTATTAAAAATAGCTATCGCCGAACAGACTGTGGCACCACAAATACACGCTTATACAAAGGTGTATTTTATGTGCACTACATCATCTAACAACGCTCGTATTGATAGATGGTGACCCTAGCAGTCTGTATGCACAGGGTCAACAGTTGATACGCTCCAGTTCATCCACCAGCAGGTCACGTCACCTTCTCATCGCTTTTCTCCGGCTTCGATACATAATGTTGGTTATCATTTGTGGTCATATCGATCATCATCACCATACCAGATACTGTGACAATTGATATTCTGATTGATTATTCTATGCCTGTGTGTTCTTTAATGCACTCACTGAATTAATTCTAGTTGAAGGAATTAACTCTTTCAGGTGTAAGTCTTTTGGAACTCCCTAACTTTTAACTACCAGTAGCCTTTGTTACATCGTCATTAAAATCGTCAGTTCTAGCAATTCTATCTCACTTCGATGTACATGTATGTACACCTGAGAGGGTTACAATGTATTTGTTTGTCTTTGTTTGTCCCAAGTTGTCTCTGGGGAAAGCTGTCTTGTACTTTATGTTGTTTTGTTCTTGTCTACCATCAACTCAACCTCTGCGCACCATTCTGTGTGTGTGTCACTTGCTCCTCCTCTGGCTCCTCTTTGACCATGCAGGGGTTTTGAACTCCTGCTTGCATGGAGACGGCCATCCATTATTATTCCACTTCCACCCCTCCTCCTCCTCCTGCTACGCCACCTCTACCTCTGCCACCACCTCCCAATTCTCCCTCCAGTTGTTTGTCATCACTTTCATTCCATCCCTCCATCTCCTCGGGAGAGAACACCTCCTGACACCGCTGTAACCTCAGGTCAGTCATCTCACATGTGTCACCATTGGTGTTTAATTGTATTGTATTGTGTGTGTGTGTGTGTGTGTGTGTGTGTGTGTGTGTGTGTGTGTGTGTGTGTGTGTGTGTGTGTGTGTGTGTGTGTGTGTGTGTGTGTGTGTGTGTGTGTGTGTGTGTGTGTGTGTGTGTGTGTGTGTGTGTGTGTGTGTGTGTGTGTGTGTGTGTGTGTGTGTGTCAGGGCTAGACCAATACAAGCTATTTGACGCCAATACTGATTTAGATATTTACGATGCTTACATTTCTACATATATTTATTTATATATATATATTTCATTTTGAAAAGTCAGTGAAGATTGAACTAACCTTAATCTCTTTAGCCCGAGCGGTCCATCGGCGGATCGTAAATGACATCACGTCATAAATCAATCTCCCCAGACTGTATGACATTAAGTAGCATTTTTTTCCCCAAATGTATCCAAGAGTAAAGACCCTAACCATGTCACAACAGCAGTCATAGTGTATATTTTCAGCAATACGTTTGTTTACCAATAGGTTAAAGCAGTGGTCATCACCAACCTTTTTAAGCCCAAGATCACTTTTTTTTGTTGGTGAAGGCAAGATCTACCTATTGAAGCGTTGAGAGAAAAAGACAGCCAAGATTGTACTTTAAACTAAATGACTTTTATTTGCCTGTATTCTAATTACATGCAATGCTTTGGTCCAACATTAAAACGTCAAAGTAGAACTATTATGTACTTTCTCAGTCAGTGCTAAGTGCAGTCATCTTATGCAGCATCACTTTTCACACCAAAACAAAAGTAGAACTGTAATGTGGACTTTCTCATATTATTAACATTGACAAACATATTTACAATTAGCATTTTATAAAGTAGAACTGTAATGTGTACTTTCTCAGTCAGTGCTAAGTGCAGTCCGTGCTAAGTGCAGCATCACTTTTCACATCAGAACAAAAGTAGAACTGTAATGTGGACTTTCTCATATTATTAACATTGACAAACATATTTACAATTAGCATTTTATAAAGTAGAACTGTAATGTATACTTTCTCAGTCAGTGCTAAGTGCAGCATCACTTTTCACATCAAAACAAAAGTAGAACTGTAATGTGTACTTTCTCAGTCAGTGCTAAGTGCAGTCAGTGCTAAGTGCAGCATCATTTTCACATCAAAACAAAAGTAGAACTGTATGTGTACTTTCTCAGTCAGTGCTAAGTGCAGCATCACTTTACACATCAAAACAAATGTAGAACTGTAATGTGTGTAATGTGGACTCTCAGGGTAAGATTTTTTTTTTTTTTTTCATGGAAAGATCTACAGGGACAGTCTCAAAGATCGAAAGATGCAAAGAAAAATCATAATTTATATTCTCCTTTGTTTCATCACAATTTACTCAAGCCTAGTAACAGATATAATACAATATTTCTGACACTGGGAATACATTCCATGAGATCCATAGATGTCCCTAGATACCAAGAACATGCAAATGGACCTTGTAGAAGTGGAGCAATCTTCCATTTATTTAGGTATGTATTTTTAGGCGGATTTTCAGAAAATAGGGCTAGGGCTTAACATTTTCTTTTTTTTTTCTTTTGATTTTGATTTGAAATCTTTATTTCGAACATGCAATGAATACAAACAAACAATAACAAAAGCAAAACAACTCAATCTACATGTTCGAAAATGAGTAGGAAGAAGTATACACTTATTTAATCCTACCCCTTTTCCACTACTCAAATGAGTGTACTATTTTAAAACATAAAAAATAAAAAATAAATAATATATATATATATGCAAAACAAAAAACAAAAAACTATATATGTAAAACATGAAAGAAATAAAATAGAAAACAAAATAAAAATGTAAACACCCGTGAATATCAAGTCCCTTCCTCATCCCT